>NW_006408627.1:790140-804421 GCF_000296735.1 Chrysochloris asiatica
ACGTGCGATACTGTAGTGAATAATGGTTATCAAGACGGATTGTGAGTGTTGGAAATGCAAGGGTAGATGTTTTGTAGCAAGGAAGAGAGCAATTAGTTCTCCAGTCTAGAAGCGGAGGACTCTGGGACCACCAATGGATAAGAGCCAAGAACAGGACCCCACCCAGAGAACCGGGGATGCCTGAGATGGAGACAGAGATGTTGACAAGGAGGGATGAAGCGGCTGGGGACTTTGGATCCAGAGAGGGAAAGGAACTGTGGGCCGAAGACTGAGGGGGGAGGGCAGAGGGTAGAGCACGGGCTTCTAGGATATGCCCTTTGGTCGGAAGACAAGGCATGGAGGGGATTGTAACCATGGCAATGTAATGATATATGATGGAATGAATATGGAACTGAGGTTCTCTCATGTAAACTATCATATAATTCACAATAAAACATTTAAAAAAGAAAAGAAACCAAACAACATACTGCTTTAGACAAATCTGATGCAAAAACCTTCTTAAAATGTTCAAAACATGTCACTTTGAGGACTAAGGTGCTCCTGACCCAAGCCATGATATATATAAAGTTTTTATTGTGAAGTATGTATTAGTTTACATGGGTGAACATTATCTTTACATTCATCCTATCATACTTCGTTTCATTGCAATGATCACAATCCCCTGGATGTGTCATCAAACAATCAAAGGGTACACCCCACACACCTGCCTCCCAGCCACCAGCACACAATCCCTCTCCCTTCCTGAGTCCAGAGTCATCAGCCACTCCCTCTGTCCACTTCATTGTCTTTGCCTCCATCTCCGATGTTACTGCCTTTTCTCCCTTGATGGTTCCAGGGCTCTCCATTCCTGGACTGCAAAATCAGCCACTCCCCTCCTTTTGGTACCAAATACTTATGTTTACATTTACTTTTCCAACAGTCACTGTCAGACCTGATAGCAATCATTCGTTATTGAGCCACAGGAGTCTTTTCCCCCTCACCTTTTATTAACCCCATCTAGACAGAGTGGAAGCAATTCAGTGGAGGTTCTACCTTTCCCTGTATCCTCTGGAGCTAGGTTCTCTATTGAAAGCTTGTAAGTCAGTCACTTCTTGCCTTTGTAGTGCCCCCATTTTGGGTAGCCAATGTTTAATTTCTCCCTCCTTGTCGACCCTGTGTACCAAGGGGGTGGGAATGATCCTCACTGTAGAGATTTGTCTACTCCTTTGTCATACTGCATCCACAAGCATAGGTCAAGATCATCTGCTTATAGTGAGTTACTCCTTTTTTTTTCTACCTCTTCTTTCTTCCTCTAGTTGTGTTCTAATCATCCAGCCATTGATACCAGTTCAAATGGGTACTATCTGCAAGTGTGGGTGTTCTTGTGCATCTCCCCTCACTTTATATTAGCTGGATGCGTCACACTCCATTCTAGTCTTCTGGGGCCATGTTCCTTCCCCTGGGCCCAGGAGTCCCCAGGTCTCGTCATACTCCAAGCCATGGTATTTTAAATTGTCTCAAAATAAGGTGAAATCTGGACAATGAATAATGAAGACAGCATATATATATATACACCTTTGAATTCTGATATTGGCAAAGAATATTGAATATACAATTAACTGCTTCTTGTTGTTGTTAAGTGCCATGGAGTAGGTTCCAACTCATAGTAACCCTATAGGGTTTCTGAGGAGTGGCTGGTGAGTTTGAACCACTGACCTTTTGGTTCAAATCCACCTTGCAATCCAGTGCTTATCCCACAGCACCACACCAGGACCCCATAGACTGCCAGAAGAGTGAACAAATCTATGTTGGGAGAAGTAAAGCCAGAATGCTTCTTAGAAGTGAGAGTGACAAGGCATCATCTCAGGTACTATGTACTTTGTATATATTATCAGGAGTGATCAGTACCAGGAGAAGGACAACAAACTTGGTGAAAAAGAAGATAAGTGAGAGATGGCAAGACTCTCAAGGAGATGGATTGACAAAGTGGCTGCAAAAGTGACTAAAACATAGCAATGGATGTGAGGATGGCACAGGCCTAAGCAGTGTTTCATTTTGTTGTGTAAGGTTTGTTATGAGATGAAACTACTTGATGACACCTAACAATGACACAAAATTTCATTGAAAAATAACTAAAATTCTCACATATAAATAAGCATATTTAAAAATAATGGCTTTAGTGGGGCTTTTTATTTTGTGATAAGTTTGGAAAACAATCTTCTCCCATGGTCATGGCCCCAAAATATACTAACATTGTTTCCCACATACTCTGTGGTCTCCCCTAATGCTCAGAGTCTAAACAAACTCTCTTCATAACAAGAACACCTGAGTGCAGGCATGTTTTGAAGCCTAATTGAGTAATAGGAGGAGGAGGTTTCAAAAAGTTTGTGGAAAAATTAAATTAAAATACAACGGGATTTTTCCATGAACTTTTTTTTTTTTTAATTTTTATTCTTTTTATTGTGAACTGAGTGATAGTTTACATGGGAAAACATTGGCTTTATACCATCATTTCATTGCATGATTACAATCTCCTCTGTGCATCATCATTCAACAGTATTTGCTTCCATTCCCTCTGCTTTTTTTTTTTTTTTTTTTTTGGGGGGGGGGGGGATGTACACAAAAACACTCAGGAATGTATAATTGAAACAACCAAATGGCACATTCTACAAGCCTGCTTCCTGGCTGCCAGCACCCAGTCCCTCTCTTTCCATGAGTCCACAGTCCTCAGCTGCTCCTTTTCTCCATGTCCTCATCTCTGCCTCCATCTCTGGTGTTGCTGCTTCTCTGGATAGGGTCCCAAATTCCACTTGTGCTCTTCTCTCTTGATGGTCCTAGGGTCCTCTCTTTCTGGACTATAAGATTAACTATTCTCCATTATTTTAAAATTAAAATTCTACCTTTACAGTTGTGACAGTCACAGTTAGTCATGATAAAAATTACTCACTATTGAATCATAAGAATCTTATCCTCATAACTTTTCATCAGACTCCTCTAGACAAGATGAAAATTATTTAGTGGTGACTCTACCTTGCCCTGCACAGGCAGTATTATTGGCTACTACAAGAATAAGCAAGTTGTTTGCCAGGGAGCCATCAAGGCAAACAATCAAGTCCTTTCAGGACAAACTCCTTCCAAGACTGAAACTCAAAGGGAACACATGAGCAGGCATGTAAGCTTGCTAATGACCCCGTTGGTCTACTGGTGAGTGGAAGACAGGGAAAGGCAGCAATGAAGAAACGGGCTGAGTTCAACCACGTTCTATAGACTACCACTGACTTGCAGATGAGAGAAAGAAGAGGAAGGGCTGGTTGGTCTGAAACGTGGTGAGATCTGGGAACTCTTGAGCCCATGGACAAGGTCATAGCCACAGAGGGCTAGAGATGAGAGTGAAGCATCCAGCTAATATGAAGTGAGAGGAGACGCACAAGAACACCCAAACTTGCAGATAGTACCCATTTGACCTAGCCTCGATGGCTTGATAATCAGAACTCGACTACAGGAAGATTAAAAAAAAAAAATTGATAAAGGAAATGAGTATAAATTGCTACAGTTTGATGAACTTGATCTATAGTTATGGATGTTGTTGTTGGTGGTAGGTGCCATCTAGTCAGTACCGACTTATAGCGACCTTATGCACCACAGAACAAAACACTTCCTGGTCCTGGGCCAACCTCACAATTGTTGCCAAACTTGAGCTCATTGAGGCTGCCGCCTTGCCAACCCATCTCACTCTTTTTCTCTGACCCTCCACCTTACCAAACATGATATCCTTCTCCAGCAACTAGCAATACGTCTGAAGTATGAGAGACGAAGTCTAGCCATCCTGGCCTCCAAGGAACACTGTGGTTGCACTTCTTCCAACACAGATCTGTTTGTTCTTTTGGCAGCCAATGGTATTTTCAATATTCTCCTCTAACACCATAACTCAAATGCATTAATTCTTCTATGGTCTTCCTTATTCACTGTCCAGCTTTCACATGCATATGAGGTTATTGAAAATACCATGGCTGAGTCAGGTGCACCTTAGTCCTCAAGCTGACATCTTTGCTCTTCAACACTTTAAAAGGTTTGCTTAATGCAATATGTTGTTTGATTTCTTGACTGCTGCTTTTGTGAGTGTTGATAGTTGATCCAAGAAGAATGAAGTCCTTGATAACTTCAATCTTTTATCTGTTGAAAGGATTATTGTTTGTTGGTCCAGTGGTGAGGATTTTTGTTTTCTTTACATTGACATGTAATCCATACAGAAGGCTGTGATCTTTATCAGTAAATATTTTAAGTCCTCTTAACTTTCAGCAAGCAAGGTTGTTTCATCTGCATATCACAGGTTGAAGAAGTATGGTGAAAGAATACAGCATGCTGCACAGCTTTCTTAATTTGAAACCATTCAGTGCTCACATGTTTTATTTGAACAACTGCCTCTTGGTCCACATACAGATTCCTCATGAGCACAGTTAAGTGCTCAGGAGTACTCATACTTCGCAATGTTGTCCAGAGGTTGTCATGATCCACAAAATCAGAAGCCTTTGCATAGTCAATAAAACACAGGTAAATCTCTTTCTGATAGTCTCTGCTTTCAGCCAAGATCCATCTGACATCAGCAATGATATCCTTTATTGCTATGAATGTTGTACCTCAAAATACCAACTGAGAGAGAAGGTGTCTTCACATCAAGTATCAATCCTATCCCCTCTGTATATAGGATAGTTAGGGACAGGCAACTTAGACATTGACTACTTAAAATGAGGGGATGATAAAAGCACAAAATGACTGGCTTACAAGTTTTCCATGAACTTTTAAAGCTCCTCTTGTTCAATGACCAAAATTTCCATGAGGTCAGGGACCAAATTATTTTCTCCCATTTGTAGTTTGCACATAGTGTGTATACAACAAACAGTTGTTAATCATTTCTTACACGAATATGCTAATGACATGAGCAAACGATTATTAATAGACCACAAATTCATTTTCAATAGTGCTGAAACACTGAATAAAATTTTAATTTTTTGTGACAATTGAGCCATATTGAAAATAATTATGCTTAGCAGAATAACCTCTGGATATAAAAAACAAAATTTCCCCCTATCCTCAGGTTTTTCCAACACAAGGCCTGCTCTTAAATGAAATTCACTTTTGGTTGTAATTTGGGGTTTTCATTCCCTGGAAGATGTAGCTCTGGAGAAATGGAAGGAACACAGTTTTCTGGTAGCATTCCTGCTCTTTTTAAGTACTTAGCATTCCTCTATGCCTTCCTAGATTTCATAATTCAACCCAGAATGATGATTTCCTCAGCGTTTCTCAGCCCTTCTGAACCCTGATCAATGCTGTCCTTTTTGACCTTTGCAAAGAGCAGTAGGCAAAGCAAAATTTTCTCTGCAGATAAATTGCAAATTATTTCCCAATGAGTTTGCCATGCATGACCTGGAATAGGGTATAATATTCCACAATACAAATTTTTAGGCTGGGTTACCATTATAAAGTCAAATACTGTTCTTTTGTATGTGACTTCTGACAGGAGCAAAAATATGTTTTCTTAAGAAAATTTCTGCTTCCCTGGACTCTGTCCTTTCATCTCCTTATCAACTAATTACTTCAATGTGAGATTAGATAAAGTGTGTCATCAGAATTTAGGTAAGGGAAAAGGGAAGAACATGTTCATATGCCTGTCTTAAAAAGTTGGGAAAGTAGGAAGAAAAAGCTAACTGGTTTATCAAAACCACATAAGCTTCTGAGATAGAAAATAGTTCTAGAGAAACCTGAAGTTTCAAGGACAAATACGTGTACAGAGATTCGTAGAAATAAGGTCAGAATTACTAAAGCAGGAAATGAGATGCAACTTACAAAGAGAAATAGAATTTTTTTTTCCCTGACTCTGTTGGGAACAAGAAGATACTAAAGCAGAGTGTTGTTCTTTAATTAGATAGGAAAGAAAGAGACTCACTGATGACTCAAAAGGCCACAGGGCATCCAGTGTCTATTTAAAAAACCTTTCTGCATGAGCAAGTGAATAGGGCTTTGGAAATAGGTAATGCATACTCCAGGAGAATGAAAAAGAAAAAGAGAAGATTTTGAGAGAGATCATTTAAATAAGTGAGATGTGCATCTAAATGTTCATGTTCTGGTGATTTGCATCCAAGGGTACTAAAAGAATTGGCTGAAGTATTCTGGATCATAAATTGAATATGAGTCAGCAATTTGTAATGCTGATATTTTTAAAAGGGAACATGACTGAGAGAATTAACAGGACTATGACATGAAAAGAGCAAGGGTCCATTCTTTGATACTTGGCATTGATCAACTGTTATTTATTTAGAATATAATTTCCAGTTTTATTTACTGTATATTAAAAAAGATGAGTCAATTCAAGAAAAGAACCACAAATTAATGGATGGAATAAAATATAAGTGAGAAAGATCAATAGCTGGGGATAAAAGGTTAAAACCTCCACTCCTAGGTCATTATAGTTAGAATTACCAAGTTTCCATTTATGCTGGTTTGGAACATCTAGATTTTGCATTTTAAGTTTTCTCTGTCTAAACAACATTATCTCAGGACTCCTGGTGTGGTGCTGTAGGATCAGCATTGGACTGCGAACCACCAAGTTGGCATTTCAAACCACCCTGCTGCTTCTCGGAAACCCTATACAGGGTCGCTATGAGCTGGAACTGACTTGACAGCACTTAACAATAGCAACAAGGTTGAAGAAAGTGGGGTTGTTTTGTTTATAAAACCAACAACCAGTTGTTTTTGGGTAACCAAATCATAGCAGTTTCATGTGTGTCAGAGTAGAACCGTATTCTGAAGGTTTTCTTCCCTTTTTCTTTTTAGTCATTTGTTGTTGAGAATATACACAGTGGAATGTACACCAATGAAACAATTTCTACATGTGCAATGTAGTGACATTGATTATATTCTTCCAGTTGTGCAAGTATCCCACCCTCTTTTCCTGAGTTTTTCTTCCCCATTGACATAAGTAAACTCAATACCCCTAAATTTCCTATCTCATCTTGCAAGAGGCTATTGTGAAGTTGATCTTATATAAGTATTTCTTAAAATAGTTCAGTGTTCAATGTAGACCTTTTTAACCACTAGAGTGCTAAAGTATTGGTTGTTTTGGAGGTCATTTCAGAGGTTCTTATTGATTTAAGTTTTAAAGATACATTAGAACAGTAGTTTCAGGGTTCATTCAACATTCCTGGCTCCAGAAAATTTGGATTCCATAAAGATTTTGAAATTCTGTTCTGAGTTTTCCCCTTAATTAGTTTTTCAATGACTAATGTTTCGGAAGTAGATCACTGGGTCTTTCTTCTGGGGCACCTTAAATGAAAGTTGCAAACTTTCAGTTAGCAACTGAGTGCATTAATTGTTTGTACCACTCAGGAATTCTTTTAGAAGGAAATGGCTAATTGTTCTTTGCATTTTCTAGAGAGAAACATAAAGTTTTGATGTATATTTTATGAATAGAGTTAGGCCAAGAAAACCTGTTCCTGTCAGGTAGATTCGAATCTGTCCTATAGGACAGAGCAGAACTACCTCATAGACTTTCCAAGGCTCTGATCCATAAAGAAGCCTTTTCCCCAGAGAGTAGGCTGGTGGGTTTGAACCATGGACATTTTGGTTAGTAGTGGATCACTTTGCCATATATAGGCCGTTGAGTCGATTCCAATCCATAGCAACCCTGTATAGGGTTTCTGAGGAGCAACTGGTGAGCTTGAATTGCAGACCTTGTAGTTCAAACGACTTTGTAGTCTGGCACATTAACCCACAGCACCACACCAGGACTCCATGTATACAGTGGGATTTCTGCTCTCTTAAGATTTACAGCCTCAGAAACCCTATATAGGAATCACTATGAATCAGAACCAACTTGATGGAGTTTAACAACAACTATATATATATATATATATGGATTTCTGGTGTGGTGCTGTGGGTTAATGCACCAGTCTGCAAAGCCATTTGAACTGCAAGGTTGGCAGTTAAAGCTCACCAGCTGCCCCTTGGAAACCCTATACAGGGTTGCTATGGGTCAGAACTGACTCGATGGCACTTAACAACAACAACAATATATATATAGTTTAATATATGTAGTTGTTGTCAAATGCCATCAAGTTGGTTTTGATTCATAGTGATTCCTACCTAGATTTTCTGAGATTGTAAATCTTGAGAGTAGAAATCCCACTGACCTTGTGGTTTGCAGTCCAGCACTTATCCTATGGAGCCACTGTGCTCATATATATCAGCTTGAACTGCAAGGGGTTCTGAGGAATGGCTGATGAGTTTGAACCATTGACCTCTCGGTTCAAACTGAACTTGTGGTTCAGACATACCTTGCAATAGAATTATTTTACATTTTAATAGGGATGGCACTTAACAACAACAAGAACAACAACAGATTTACAACAGGGAGCCCTGGTTGCACAGTGCTTAAACACTTGGCTGAACTGATAGGTCAGTGGTTCACACCCACCTACTGTTCTGTAGCAGAAAGATGTGGCAGTCAGCTTCTCTAAAGATTACAACCTTGGAAACCCTATGAGGTGGTTGTACTCTGTTTCTGTCCTCTATAGGGTTCCTGTGAGTCAAAATGAAAATTGAATTGAGTCAACAGCAATTGGCTTTAGAGATGTAACTACCACCCCTTTGTCCATTTGTCATACTGTGGTGATCTGAATACTGCTATAATGCTGGAAGCTATACCACTGATACTTCAAATGGTGGGCAGATTTTAGTGGAAATTCTGGCCAAAGACATACTAGAAAGCCTAGCAAATGAAATCTTATGGATTGCAACCGAATACTGTCTGATACAGTGCTGGAAGATGAGCCACTAGGTTGGAAGGCACTCAGAGTACACAGTGGCTGAAATAATGGACTTGAACATACCATTGATAGTGAAAATACTGCAAACTGGCCATGAGTGGAGCTGAATTGACAGCAATTGACAATAGCTGAGATGCAAAGTCTTAATCCAAAAGACTGGTTGGTAAATACTGTGGAGTTGGTTCTGACTCATAGTGACCCTGCAAAAGACTGGTAAGAATTGCAGTCCTATGTCAGGGTTTGGTGACTGTTAGGGAATCCTAGAGTGTGAGTCTTACTTATCTTACATTAGTGTCCTGTGCAGACTCAACCCAGTGTCTGACCCTGAGGCTACCTGGCATTTTGTGACATATGTTTTATCCTTGCTGAGAAATTTCTGAATATTATACAATCAGGCTATAGACTTAAGAATGTTAAAAAAAGCAGTTTTTAGATGCTGAATGTTGTTACATTAGAATATAGGTCAATAACCCTTGGATATCATTTGTAGACTCATAGCAATCATTCTGACTCACAGTGATTCTATATAGGGTTTCCAAGACTAAATCTTTACAGGAGCAGACAGGCTCATCTTTCTCCCTCAGAGCAGCTGGTAGGTTAGAACTGGAAACGTTGTGGTTAGTAGCCCAATTCTTATCCCAAAGCACCACCAGAGCTCCTGGATGTTGTTGTTAAGTGCTGTCGAATAGGTTCTGACCCATAGTGACCCTGTATAGAGTTTCTGAGGAGCAGTTGGTGAGCTTGAACTGCCAACCTTGCGGTTCAAACGGCTTTGCAGTCTGGTGCATTAACCCACAGCACCACACTGGACTCTGTGATGGGAGACTCCAAATACATTTTGTTCAAGGAAGGAATGAAGGAAGTTTACCCTTGGGCTATCACTTGCAGAATCCACATTTAACCATACTGTGTGGTGTGAGCAGCTAGGGGCCAGCAGCAGCTTACAGTTGGCTCACAAGCTTCCTCTGAGACTCTGTAGGCAATTGCTGTTCATTTGTATGGCATTCCATTTGCATACTCTAACGAGATGGGCTATAATTGGCCTTCATTGATTTTGTTTTCATTGAGCTAAAATAGAGTCAGAGCTTCTTAGGCTAGAAGAACTGATTGATTTGTGGTAGAATTCAGGATTATTCAGTTGAAGAAATAATTAATTATGTTCTTATTTAGTAATCATCAAGGTTCAGCCTGTTTCTTAACAGGAGAATGTGCTCAGCAGAATTGGACTTGGCTAAGGCAGGGATGCTTTAAAATAGCTACTTCAGCCATGCAAATAGATACCACATATAATAATTTTGCTTAAAGCTTTGTGCAGATTGGAGATAACAGTATATATGTAGAGTGCAGCAGATATGCATCATACCTTTTAAAAAAGTTTTTATTGTGAACTGAGTGATAGTTTACATGGGAGAAATTGGTTTTACACCATTGTATCATTGCAATGATTACATATCTCCACCGTTCATCTTCATTCAACAATATTTGCTTCTATTCCCTCTGTTGTTTGTTGTTTTGTTTGTTTGTTTTATGGGGGGTATACACAAAAACATTCAGGAATATATAATAATTTAAACAACCAAAGGGGATATTCTGTTAGCCTGTCTCATGGTCGCCAACACCCAGCCCCTCTTTCCATGAGTCAAGAGTCCTTAGCTGCTCCCTCTCTCCATGTCCTCATCTCTGGTGTCCTGCTTTTCTGGAATGGGTTCCATGTTCCATTTGTGCTCTTCTCCCATGATGGTCCTAGGGTTCTCTGTTCCTGGACTGTAATATTAACTACTCCCTCATTTTTATTACAAAACTTCTACTTTTACAGTTGAGACAGTCTCAATAAGATATGATAAAAATTATTCACTATTGAATTATAAAAATCTTATCCCCATCTCTTTTCACCAGGCCCATCTATACAAGATGAAAACTATTCAGTAGGTCTTTATCACCCTCTGCACACTCTTGTGCTAAACTCCCTCTTGAATATTTATAAGCCAGTCACTTTGTGCCTTTATCGTCCACTCATTTTAGGTAGCCAATGTCTAAGTTGATGGTCTCTGTCAACCCTGCATACAGAGGGGATAGGATTGTGAATCATATCTTCCTGTATTTCCTCTTCTACCTCATGATCAGCTTGAGAAGATAAAGCCAAAGATTACAACAAAATGTACAAAGATCTGGAGTCAGAAAACCAAAAAGGAAGAACACGCTCAGCATTTCTCAAGCTGGGGAAACTGAAGAAAAAATTCAAGCCTCAACTTTCGTTACTGAAGGATTCTCTGGGCAAATTATTGAATGATGCAGAAAGTATCAAAAGAAGATGGAAGGGATACACAGTCATTGTACCAAAAGGAAATGGTTGATGTTCAACTGTTTCAAGAGGTAGCATATGATCAAGAGCCAATGATACTGAAGGAGGAAGTCCAAGGTGCATTGAAGGAACTGACAAAGAACAAGTCACCAGGAATTGATGGAATACAAATTGAAATCTTTCAAGAAAGTGAGGTGGTACAGAAGGCACTCATTCATCTCTGCCAAGAAATTTGGAAGACAACTATCTTGCCTACTGATTGGAAGAGATCTGTATTTGTGCCCATTCCAAAGAGAGGTGACCCAAAGGAATGCAGAAATCATCAGACAATCTCTCTGATATCCCATGCGAGTTAAGTTTTACTGAAGGTAATACAGAAATGGCTGCAAGCATACATTGACAGAGAACTTTCAAGCTGGATTCAGAAGAGGATATGGAATGAGGGATCTCATTGCTGATGTCTCATGGATCTTGGCTGAAAGCAGAGAATATTAGAAAGATGTTTACTTGTGCTTTATTGACTATACAAAGGCTTTCAATTTTGTGGATCATAAAAAACTACAGACAACATTGTGAAGTATGAGTATTCTGGAACACTTAATTGTGCTCATGAGGAATCTGTACATGGACTAAGAGGTAGTTGTTTAAACAGAACATGGAAACACTGAATGTTTTAAAATTAAGAAAGGTATGCAACATGGTTGTATTCTTTCACTATACTTATTCAACCTGTATGCTGAGCAAATAATCTGAGAAGCTGGGTTATATGAACAAAAACATGGCCTCAGGATTGGAGGAAGACTCATTAACAACCTGCTATATGCAGATAATACAACCTTACTTGCTGAAGGTGATAAAGACGAAATATTTACTGATGAAGATCAAAGATCACAGCCTTCAGTATGGATTGCATCTCAATGTAAAGAAAACAAAAATCCTCACCCCTGGACCAATACACAACATTCTTATCAATGAAGAAAAGATTGAAATTGACAAGGATCTCATTCTTCTTGGGTCAACTATCAACAGTCATAGAAGCAGCAGTCAAGAAATCAAACAACATATTGCATTAGGCAAATCTGCTGTATAAGACCTTTTTAAAGTGTTGAAGAGCAAAGAAGTCAGCTTGAGGACTAAGGTACACCTGACCCAAGCCATGATATTTTCAATAACCTCATATGCATGCGAAAGTTGGACAGTGAATAAGGATGTTTTGACTTATGGTGTTGGAGGAGAATATTGAAAGTGCCACGGACTGCCAAAAGAACCAACAGATCTGTTGGAAGAAGTGCAGTCAGAGTGCTCTTTGGAGGTCAGGATGGCCAAAATACATCTCTCATACTTCGGACATATTGTCAGGAGGCACCAGTCACTGGAGAAGGATATCATGTTTGGTAAGGTGGAGGGTCAGAAAAAAAGAGGAAGACCCACAACAAGATGGACTGGCAAAGTGGCAGCATCAATGGGCTCAAGCCTGGCAACAATTGTGAGGTTGGCCCAGGATCGGGCAGTGTTTCGTTCTGCTGTGTATAAGGTCATTATGAGTCAGTACTTACTCAATGGCACCTAACAACAACAACCTCATGAGTAACTATCCATCCATTTTTCTTTCTCTATCAGCTCATTCATCCATCTTTGTATCCATTTATTCAGCCATCCTTTCATCTATCTTGCTTCCTTCAATCCATCACCTGTCCTTCAATGAATTTTCCATGAAGTAATTCAGTCTGAATGATTTGATAGCCTTTTTTTCATCTTGCCTTCTACTTCTTCTCAGACCCTGAAATTAGTCTAAATTGGCCTCAACCCTAGAGGAATGGATAAAGAAATTTCAGTCTTATCTGATTACCTTGAAGCCTGGAACACTAACTAAAGTAGGGGTATTTTGCAGGCCATCCTGGGTATATAGGGTAGCTTGGAAGTTTGAACTGACTATGGTTAAAATCTTTCTAAAAGGTGTACAGTAATTCTTTTGAAAGTATTACATTTATATTTTTGATATAACTTGTCTCTATTACAACTTCTCTAAATTTAGACTTTATATCTTTTGAGGTGTAGATAGAAATAACAACAAATTCTTTTACTCAATAGACATTTATTGAGCATCTCAATATGTAAGATATTTTGGTGTTATACGAGATACAAAGTACACTATACCTGTTCAGAGGCATCTCTTGTTTGTTGGTTGTATGTCACTGAGTCAATTCCAACTCATAGTGACCCTGTATAGAGATTCTGAGGCTGTAAATCATTATGGGAGCAGAATACTTCAGTTTTTTTCCAACTGAGTAGCTGGTGGATTTGAACTGCTTACCTTGCAGTTAGCAAGCCAACATGTAACCCACTACACTGCCAGCATTCCTTTTGAGGCATCTTACACATTAATTAAGAACTGTTTGTCAGAAATTCATGTGTAAATCAGTTATTTGGAATTATGCTGTTATTTTTGTTGTTAAGTGCTGTCAAGTTGGTTCCAACTCAAAGCGACCATCTAGGATTTCTGAGGAATACCTGGAGGTTCAAACTGGCCATGAAGTCCAGTGCATTATTACACAGTTCCACGCCAGGATTCCTTGGAACTATGTAGACAATATTATATTGAATCCACAGGCTACCCCCAATCTAATAAGTTAAAGTATTATGTTGAACCATATTAAATTGTCAATAATTTATCATCTTTGCCCTATGAAAAAACAATTTCATATGGTTCCATCTTATATAACTGTAAAACAATGAGTCTTACTAATGTATAAGATGAAGAGTAACTAATGATCACACACCTTATTGTTAAGTGTTGTTGAGTCAGTTATTTAACATAACTCATAGTGGCCCTATATAGAGTTTCTGAGGAGCAGCTGGTGGGTTTGAACTGCTGACCTTGTGGCTTGCAGTCCAGTGCTGATCCTATAGTGCCGTGCTAGGATTTCTATGATCTTACATAGTAATGATTATATGAGAGAAAAATAATTTGCCCAGATGTCGGGGACCCGCCTCGACATTGGGGTTCAGTTCACGAGAAGAGGATATCTGACGGCGATTCATATATATCAAGAATACACAGAAAGAGACAAAGAGGGAGACAATGAGGCACCCCAAAACCAGGGTGGATATATCACTGGTGGGCAGGCTTGGGAGTACAGGCATCGTGGCCTCTGCAGGCAGCAACTCACTGCCCTGC
>NW_006408627.1:804931-810781 GCF_000296735.1 Chrysochloris asiatica
GTATTAATTTAATATATATATAACTGAATATTAATATGAAAGCAATTTGCCATTAACTGCCAGTGGCCTCATTTGTTACACTCGGCCCTAGAGGGCCTCGAACCTCTGACCAGTCTTACACGGTCTGCAACACCCAGAAACCTTTCTCTTCCTATTGATGCCCTAGAAATATAATAAGGAATCCTTTCATGGATGTCCTAATTCTTTTTGGGTAGTGGAAATAGGGGTTTGCCTTGCTCATTGCCTAGGGCAGGAATTCTAACAACAGTAGAAAAGTGGTGGATTACAAAGGAGTTAAGGGAGGGGTGATGAAATGGTTAACATACTCCACCGCTAACTGAGAGGTGGAGGTTCAAGGTCATCAGGAGGCACCTCAAAAGAAAGGCCTGGTGGTTTACTTCCAGAAAACGAGTTGGCAATTGGCTTGATTTCTTTTGTTAGGGTGTGAAGCTAGAAAAGTATTTCAGTAATGGAGGCTTGGCTCTCCTGCGGGTCTAACTGGTGCTGAAAACCCCATGATGGGGTTGTCAGTGCTACCACCTCTGTCACCAGAACCATGTTGTGCCTGCTATGACTCACACTCATTGGCAAAATAAATACCCAGGATTTGCTTCTTAAGGCCCACAAAATTAGTGATAGGGGAAATAAAAAAGTATTGCTTTTAGGGTTCCAGTTCATATATGCATGTGTTGATTCCAAGCAAATTATTGTTACACATGTCTCTGTGATCAGCAAGTGGCTGCAGACAAGTTCTCTCAGCAATACACTTGTTTTAGTGTCACTAACAAGCCTTCAAAAAAAAAAAGAAAAAAAGGGTTCGGTTCAGAAGGTTACGGTGACTGTGTTTTGATATTCCCAACTGATAATCTCAATAGATTTTGTTGAATGACACAGGACAACCATGGGGGCTTATGAAGAAATTTTAAGAAAATTGAAAACCACATTGGTGAGAAAAAGACCAAGAAAGTTGCACCGATGAAATTTTTCCCATTATGACAAAGTACCTATGAGAATTCCACTGATAAATCTTTTCTTTCTTTCTTTTTACCTTTTTATTGTGACTTGAGTGAGGGTTAACAGATAAAATCATCAGCTTTACATTCAACAAATTATATGTTTTGTATCATCTCAATAATTACAATCACCTCCCTACAACAACAGTTATCCTACTTTTTCCCTGTAGTTTCCCTTTTCTACATTTTATATTTCACAAATGAACAAAGCAAAAAATATATATTCATTTAAATGTCCTAAGGGCATATTCTGCAAGCCAGCCTCCTGCCCGAAGTTACCCAGCTTTACTCAGTCCATGGACCTAGAGACTACATGCCATCGCTTCTGCCACTGGATCTCACACACCACTATACTTTACCTTATTGATGGTTCTGGGATTGTCTGTTCCTGAACTGAAACTCCACACTTTTAGTTGGAACTGACTTAATGGCACTTAACAATAACAACAAAATTAACCACAATTAATCCTGAAAACAGTTACTTACAATTGAATCATAAAATACTACCAGTATTATCCCCCATTCTCTTTCACCAGATCCATCTGGGGAATAAAACTATTCAGTGGGGAGTCTATTTTGCCCCCTTTATCCTGAAACTAAACACACGCATGAAAGCTTGTAAGCCAGCCACTTTGTGCCTTTGTAGGCACCCCCCTCCCCCATTTTTGGTAGCCAATGTCTAGAATGCCCATGACTATTATCATTGGGAAATCTTATCCCATCTACTGTACAACCTTGATCTTTCTCCTTCAGACTTCTTTTTGTCCTCAAATTCAAAGAGCATTTAAAAGGAACACTGAGTCCCTTAAGGATGCCAAAACTGTGGCTTTGACATGGTTTAAGTTGAAGAGTGCAGAATTCTGGGAAGGGCTAGTGAGATAGAAATACTACCTTTAGAAGTGTATAGACCAACATGAAGGGTAGGTCAAGAAGCAGAATCTTTACATTTTGATATTTTGCTTAATAAAGCTATGATTTTGTAGCAATACTTTTTGACTTACCCTTGTACAATAAAACTCTGGCACTGTGACCTCAAATGATGTAAATATAAATATAATACGGTTGACATTTATCTTTCACCCAGTACCTTGCTGAGAATGGGAGGGGGCTACAGTTCTCATTTTCATTTGGAGCAGCTGGAGATACAGATGGGTGAGAAAAGCAAGACAGGGAAAACTAGACAACTCTATCGTGAGGCACAGGGAGGGTCCTCCACATTCTCAATACTCTTCTAATCCTCCAATCTCTTTGGATGGGACTGACAAAGATGAGCACTAACCAATCAGGATATTCCTGGAATTGTCACCATCCTGGAAGTGCCAACTAGTAATAAGATCATTGATATAAAAGCTGGAGAAACAGTTTCCACTGTTGACACCAAATCTGAGATGGGACCGAACAAATTTTAGTTGCACAGTTGGAACCTCAGAACTTCCCAGCTGGCTAGTGATGTGGACTTGCTCCAGTCATTACATTTAATTTCGTGATACCATGAGCCTGCATTGTTGTGATTGAAACTTTTAGATCACAACAGCAGTGTGGTGATGTAGGATAAGCACTATACTCCCAACTACAAGATCAGCAGTTCAAAATGCTGTTCCTTGCAAATCCCAGAAAGGGTTGCTATGAGTCGGAATTGACTCAATGGCACTTTAACAACACATTATGGGGAATTTTGCTTAACCTCCATGGCATGCTTATCTGAAGAAATTTATAAACTGTTAAAGAGAGCAGTAGCATGGACTCTACCTCCTTCCCCTTCCAGATATTGCTAAAGTTTGAACTGATTATACTTCAAATCTTTCTATTTCTGATATTTTATTATTAATTATCTGGACCTCTTTTTGCAGGTTTTGAATTGTTTCCAATGCTGTATCTATCTTGTTTGATTGCTCCTATAGCACTTTCCTGACTTCTTCCTTATTTTCCTCCACCCCTTTTCCGAGCATTGGAAGGTTTCTGTATCATTCTTCTGTATTCCTTCTCAGGCAGATCCAAAACCTGCTCTTCTTCTACTGGAAATATGGTGTCAGCTCATTTGTCTCAGTTACTCTTTTCTGTTTTTGGACATGTTTTGAGATCTTTTGCTGTTTTTTCCTGGACATTTTCAGTAGTTAGGTGGATTTTTAATGCTTAAATGGGTGTATATTGCTGTCCTGTTAAGCTTGCTGAGTGTCTCTTGGTGTATATATGATCTGGAGATAAGCTTCCCTTTTCTCATATAATGTCTAGCAGCTAGTATTGGCTCCTGTCCCAATGGTGGGATATTATGGGGTATGATTGTAGCTTGGCTATATGGCCACGATTGCTGTCTCTTCTTGGGTAATGCAGGGAGAAAAAGCTCCCACCCCCAGGAAAAAAGCGCGATCAAAAGGACCAGAAGCGATATAAAAGCAGAGACAAAAACCACTACTCCAAAACAAAAATAAAACTGTAGCTGTATGACCAATGTCAGGAGTAAAGGGTCCCGCCCAGGTCAACTTTAGGGCTGGGTCCCAGAGTCAGATGTCATAAGCAGCCGCCAAAGGGTCAGCCCATGGGAGGAATGGCACTCCTCCTCTCTGTGCCATGGGAAAACTGTGGGCTCAATGCTGGACCATTTTGGGGGTGCATGCCCACCCACCCGAAGGTGGCAGGGCTCGGCAGACACAGAATGGCAGGGAAGAGGAGGAATAAGCATGTAGAATCCTCCACTCCTCTTTTTTCAAATGTTGCTGTGCGGGTTTCACTGCGTCAGTCTGGCTGTGGCTCCGCCTTCTGAACGCAGTCTGGGCGGGAGTGCTCTGTAGTCAGGGTCCTGAGTCCTGATCAATTCCGGAATCACAGTATTTTCCTTTATACAGTGATTTTTCCACCCGTGGGTGTGGGAACTGATGCCCTGCATCTTATACTAGATCCAGAGCTCTGGAGCAGCTCCGTAAAAGCACCTTCTCTGGATTTTTGGCACCTCCCCCATGGAGCTTGTCCTACCTGACTCTGCTTGTCCCACCTCCAAAACCAAAAGTCTCCCCCTTCAAATCTTTCTAAAGATTTATTGAATGGTTCAAACCAAACTCACACCCAGGACTCTAATGGTTTGTCATTTGTGCTTTATAGCTTACTCTGGATTTGCAGTACAAGAAGACACACCAGAGGAAGGTGTAGAACGAATGTTGAAGGCCTATCTGTGGTATCTACCGCACAGCGGTTTCAACTTTCTAAGGAGTTATATATAGTCCTAGAGACAAGAAGAAATTAGGATTATGTTTTACCCATAACTCATACCATTTCTTTCAGCTTTCATTTCCTGTAAGAAAAGGCAGCAAAAATAGAAGCCAGCAATCAACTTTTGAAAACAGAAAAAAAGTGAATCTCCATCTACACTTCAGAAGAAAATGTTGACTCAGTGAGTGGTTTGTACTCTACAACTGAAAGGTTGGTGACTCAAACATGCCCAATGGCACCATGAAAGAAGACTTGGTGATCTACTTTTATAAAAATTACAGCCAATGAAACTATGGAGTTCAGTTGCCACGAGCTGAATTAACTTAACAGCAGTAGTTATGGTTTGGGTTGGTTTTAGTCTTCTAGGTATTATGAGTTTCCAAGAAGTATAAGATGACGACTCTGGTAAGTGGTGTGGGGGAAGGAAAAGGGATTGGTCATACCACCTGGGACTTCAGTGCTGGCAGTGGTAGGGAGGGGAAGACTTAGGGTTTAATTAGTTTTTCTCTTTCTCCTTTCCTTTGACACATCAATCTGTGGTTGGCCCTGAGATAAAAATGTGATGAGGTGAGTTTGGGCTTAGGGTAGGCTTGAGTTTATTTTTTAATTTTTTATTTTTTTGCCCGTCTAGAGACTTTTATTCAGGGTGAGGAAGAGGAAAGTGACCTCTGCCGAAGAGAGAAGGCAGGAGGCAGAACAGAAGAGAGAGAGGGCAGAAAGATTTATTTTTGAATGTTGTTTTTATTTGTTGTTGTTGTTGTTAGGTGCCATTTAGTCAGTATCAACTCACAGTGATCCTATGCACAACAGAACAAAACACTGCCTGGTCCTGCGCCAACCTCACAACTGTTGCTACACTTGAGCCCATTGATGCCGTCACTGGGCCAATTAATCTTGCTGGGGGTCTTCCTCTTTTTCTTTGACCCTCCACTTTACCAAACATGATATCCTTCTCCAGTGACTGGTCCCTGCTGATAATATGTCCGAAGTCTGAGAGACGATGTCTGGCCATCCTGGTTTCCAACAAACATTCTGACTGTATTTCTCCCAACACAGATTTGTTGGTTCTTTTAGCAGTCTATGGTACTTTTTATATACTCCTCCAACATCATAACTCAAATGCATCAATTATATAGTCTTCCTTATTCACTACTCAACTTTCACATGCACATAAAGTTATTGGAAATATCATGGCTTGGTTCAGAACACTTGAACACTTTAAAGAGGTCTTGTGCAACAGATTTGCCTAATATAATATGTCGTTTGATTTCTTTTTTCTTTTTCTAGCTTTAAAAACCAGAAACTTATTCTCTCACAGTTTGTTGCGGTTGTGGGTCAAGATGGACAAACTTCGTCTCTCATACTTTGGACATATTGTCGGGAGGGACCAGTCGCTGGAGAAGGCTATCATGTTTGGTAAGGTGGAAGGTCGGAGAAAAAGAGGAAGACCCCAGTGAGATGGAGCAAAATGGTAGCATCAATGGGCTCAAGCGTAGGAACAATTGTGAGGTTGGCTGAGGATCGGGCAGTGTTTCATTCTGTGGTGCATAGGATTGCCATGAGTTGGTACTGACTCAATGGCACCTAACAACAACAACAAGTGTTTGTTACAAAACTTCTTACCTTTATAATT
>NW_006408627.1:811394-812546 GCF_000296735.1 Chrysochloris asiatica
GCTCCCTCTTGAAACCTTGTAAGCCAGTCACTTTGTGCCTTTATTGTCTCCTCATTTTAGATAGCCAATGTCTAAGTTGCCCATCCCTATCTACCAAGTTCTGATTATCAAGTCATCAAGGCAAGGTCCAATGTGTAGTATCTGCAAGTTTGGGTGTTCCTGTGCATCTCTCCTCACTTCATATCAGCTGGATGCTTCACACTCAGTTCTAGCCCTCTGTGGCTGGGTCCTTGTCCATGGGCTCAGGTGTCCCCAGGTCTCACCACACACCTATGGCTTTATGCCATGCAAATATTTCACAGGAAACCTCTTTCATTGGGCAAGTTCTAGCCTCACTTTTGATATTCCAATCAGTTATAGGCCAAAGACAAACTTACAAGCTCTCTATGGTGATCTTTCTGGCTATTCCATTCTCTCCCCTTCAAGTGTCTATTTCACAATGGTAGGCAAGAGAAGCCAAGATTCAAAAGACAGCCAAGCATCTTAACATTATTTCCCCTCTTTTACCCATTCAAATCATGCTTCAATCCCTGTACCCCAGAGCCCTGTTGTTCAAGGTTGTGCATACATCCTTATTTACCTCTGTCCTGCTTAGTCCATGTGAACCTGCCTAACTTTTCTCCTATCTGCCTTGTTCTTCAATTCCCCTACTCTTCTTGTTTATTGCCCCTCCCCAGCACCCAAGTTATCCTGTGTTTATTCCCTACCCAGTGCTTCACCTTCCCGTCCCTCTCCTCAACCCACCTCATACATCCTGGTAAACAGTAAATAATGTTTTCCCCCCTCTTTCAGTGTGGGTTATTTTTCTGTACAATAATGGTCCTATGCAGTATTTCTCCTTTTGTGACCAACTAATTACACCCAGCATAATGTCCTCAAGGTTCATCCATGTTATGTGGTGGCTTGCAGCTTCTTTGTTATTCTTCAAGGTAGCATGCTATTTCATTGTGTGTATGTATCACAGTTTGTTTATCCATTCTTCGGTTGATGAGCACTTAGGTTGTCTCCATCTTTTTGCTATTGTAAATAGTGCTGCTATGAACATTGGTGTACATATATCTACTTGTGTTATGGCTTATATTTCTTTCCTTTTTTTTTTTTTTAAAGGTTTTTATTGTGGATTGAGTGAAAGTTTACAGGGCATATCATCAG
>NW_006408627.1:815566-820911 GCF_000296735.1 Chrysochloris asiatica
GGAGTGTAGGTCTCCTTCCAGCTCATTTGCCTCAGTCACTTTATCTCGTTTCAGGACATGTGCAGATATGGTCACCTGCTTCTGTTTTTTGGGCATCTTCAGGGGTTATCTGTGGACTTAATACTTAGATGGGTGTGTATTTTGGTATTTTTTATGCTTTCTGAATGCCTCTAGGTAAATGTGATCAGGAAATGGGCTTCCCTTTTCACTTTTCTTCCTGAGAAGTTTCAAGATACCACCGTTGGTCGTTTTGACGTAACTTAGGAGTTAATTTTTGGTCTATTTCCTCTTTTGTCTGCTAGTCCCGCTCCACAATCCCCATTCAGGCCTTTTTTCTAGTTGGAAACAGTTCAGGGGCGGCTGTGGCTATTTGGTTTTAATTGGAAACTGTCTCTAAAAGTTACCCGAATGGAGGTGTGCAGACATCAAGGGACCAATGAACAGCTACCAAAAGAGAAGAATGTCCACACCTTTATCTCAGCAGTTCTGCCAGGCGTCTGTGGCCGCCCTAATCCTTCCCCCGAGTGGTTTCACCCAAGATGGTGGCTCCTCAATCAGCTGAGCTTCCCAAACTAGAAAGCAATGGATTTCTTGCTTCTGCCACAAATTCCTGCAGCTGCAAGCCTTCCAAGCTTCTAAATATTCCTTTATATGTGGTTCAGAGTTCTGGGACCATCCACTGAGCTTGCTTGGTCCGGTATTTTGTGTTGTTGGCAGAGCTCTTTTCTACACATCCACCCCATCCATCATCTTGTTTGTTCTCCCTATTTCTTGTGGGTAAATATTAAGTAGAGGAATTGCTGGATCATAAGGTATTTCTATATCCAACCTTCTGAGGAAGTGCCATATTACTTTCCAGAGTTGTTGGACCATTTTGCAATCCCACCAGTAATGTAGGAAGGTCCCTGTCTCTCCACATCATTGTCAGTATTTATTGCTCTGTACTTTTTTGATCTTTGTTGTTATTGCTGGTATAAGATGATATCTCATTGTTGTTTTGATTTGCATGTTTCTAATGGCTAGTCAATGGCTAGCTATGGACAGCATTCCGAAGTATGAGTATTCCAGAACACTTAATTGTACTTCTGAGAAATCTGTACCTGGACCAAGAAGTAGTTGTTCAAACAAAGCATGGGAACACTGAAAGTTTTAAAGTTGGGAAAGGAGTGCGACAAGGTTGTGTTCTTTCACTATACTTATTCAATCTGTATGCTGAGCAAATAATACGAGAAGCTGGGTTCTATGAAGAAAAACGTGGCATCAGGATTGGAGGATGACTCATCAACAATCTGCGATATGCAGATGATACAATCTTGCTTGCTGAAAGTGAAGAGGACTTGAAACATTTATTGATGAAGTTCAAAGAACACAGCCTTTGGTATTGATTGCATCTCAATGTCAAGAAAACAAAAATCCTCACCACTGGACCAATAAACAGGATTCTTATCAACGGAGAAAAGATTGAAGTTGTCAAGGACTTCATTCTTGGATTAACTATCAACATTCGTGGAAGCAGCAGTCAAGAAATCAGATGACGTATTGCATTGGGCAAATTTGCTGCACAGCAACTTTTTAAAGTGTTGAAGAACAAATATGTCAGCTGGAGGACTAAGGTGCGCCTGACCCAAGCCATGGTATTTTCAATAAGCTCATATGGATGTGAAAGCTGGGCAGTGAATAGGAAGATCATAGAAGAATTGATGCCTTTGAATTATGGTGTTGGAGGAGAATACTAAAAGTGCCATGGACTGCCAAAAGAACCAATAGATTTGTTTTGGAAGAAGTGCAGCCAGAGTGCTCCTTGGAGGCCACGATAGTCTCTTATACTTTGGACACGTTGTCAGGAGGGAACAATTGCTGCAGAAGGATGTCATTCTGTTTAAGATGGAAGGTCAGAGAAAAAGAGGAAGACCTCCAACGAGTTGGATCAGCCAGGTGGCATCATTGATGGCATCAAGTGTGGCAGCGGTAGTGAGGTTGGCCCAGGATGGGACATTGTTTTATTCTGCTGTGCATGGGGTCACTATGAGTCGGTTCCAACTCGATGGCACCTGACTTTGTAAAAGATTTTCTCCCACTCTTTGGGCTCCTTTTTTACTCTTTTGATGAAGTCTTTTGATGCACATATGTTTTTAATTTTTGGTATGTTCCAACCATCTATTTTATCTACTTTTGTTTGTGTAAATTTCAAAATGCTTGGTAGTCTGTGTATGCCCTGTATTAGAGCCCTCACATTTGTCCCAATTGTTTCATTGGTGGCCTTCATATTTCTGGGACTCACATTTAGGTCTTTAATCCATGCTGAGTTGGTTTTTGTTTAAGACACCATCTGTTGAAGAGACTATCACCTCTCCATGCAATATACTAAGGCACTTTGTTGAAAATCAGTTGACTGTATGTGGATGGGTTAATTCCTGTATTCTCGATTGTGTTCCATTGATTAATGTATCTTTCATTGTTCCAGTACCAGGCTGTTTTGACCACTGTAGCCATATAGTATATTTTGAAATCAGGGAGTGAAAGGCTACATTATTCTTCTGAAGCAGTTCTTTGTTTATCCTGGGCCTCTTTCTTTTCCATGTAAAGTTTGTAATTGTTTTTTCCATTTCTTTGAAGGATGCCATTGGATTCTGAATTGGGATTGCATTATATGTGTAAATTACTTTGGGCAGTATTGACATTTCCCCCCGTGTTAAGTCTTCCTATCCAGGAGATTGGTATATTCTTCTACTTTTGTGTGTCTCTTATGGTTTCTTGTAGTAGTGTTTTGTAGTTTTCTTTGTATAGGTCCTTTTTCCCTCTGGTTACATTTATTCCTAGGTATGTCATACTTTGGGCGGCTATTGTAAATATTATTGCTTTATTAATGTCTTTTTCAGTGCTGCCGTTATTGGCATAGAGGAATCCAACTGATTTTTGTACGTTGATCTTATATCCTGCCACTTTGCTGATTTTTCCAATGAGATCTAGTAGCTTTTTTCTTGAATCTTTGTGGTTTTCTATGTACAGGATTATATTGTTTGAAATTAGAGAAAGTTCTACTTCCTCTTTGCCAGTTTGGATGCCTTTAATTTCGCTATCTTGCCATATAGCTCTGGCTAAAACTTCCAGCACAATATTGAATAGGAGTGGTGATACAGGGCATCCTTGTCTGGTTCCTGTTTACAGAGGGAAGGCTTTCAGTTTTTCTCCATTGAGAGTAATGTAGGCTGTTCGTTTTGTATATGTTAAGGAATTTTCCTTCAATTCCTACTTCCTTGAGTGTTTTATCAGGAATGGATGTTGGATTTTGTCAAATGCCTTTTATGCATCAATTGATATGATCATGTTTTTTTTTTTTTTTCTTGTTTATATGGTGGATTACATTGATTGTTTTTCTAATGTTGAACCATCCTTGCATCCCTGAGATGAATCCCACTTGGTCATGATGTATTATTTTTTTGATGTGCTGCTGGATTCTATTGGCTAGGATTTTGTTGAGAATTTTTGTGTCTCTGTTCATGAGGGATATTGATCTATAATTTTCTTTCTTAGTGACATCCTTCCCTGGTTTTGGTATGAGATTTATGCTTGATTCATAATATGTGTTAGGAAGTTTTCCATCCTCCTGTATATTCTGGAGTAATTTGAGTAGAATTGGTGATAGCTCTTCTCTGAATGTTTGGTAGCGCTCACCAGTGAAACCATCTGGGCCTGGACTTCTTTTGGTTGGGTGTTTTTTGATGACCTGATCAATTTGTTCTTTTGTTACGGCTCTGTTCAAGTTTTCTACTTCACTCTGTATAAGTTTAGGAGGGTAATGTTTTTCTAAAAATGCATCCATCTCTTCTATGTTTTCAAATTTATCGGAGTACAACTTTTCATAGTATTCTGTTGTTATACTTTTGATTTCCTTTAGTTCTGTTGTGACATCGCCTGTGTGGTTTCTAATGAGTGTTATTTGTGTCTTCTCCCTCTTTTCTTTTGTTAGGTTTGCTAATGGTTTGGCAGTTTTTTTAATCCTTTCAAAGAACCAGCTTCTTGTCCTGTTGATTCTTCCTATAATTTTTCTGTTTTCTTTTGCATTTATTTCTGTGCTAATCTTTATTATTTCTTTTCTTTTGGTAACTGTAGGTTCCCTCTGTTGGTCTGTTTCTAATTGTTGTAGATGTTGTGTTAATGTGTTAATTTTGGTTCTTTCTTCTTTTTGGATGTGTGCATTTATTGCAATATTGTCTTCTCAGCACTGCTTTCTCCATGTCCCAAATATTTTGGTATGTTGTGCTTTGTGGCCTCACACATGGTCTATTCTGGAGAAAGTTCCATGTGCACTGGAAACAAAGGTGCATTGTGCTGTTGTTGGGTTGAATGCTCTGTACACATCTATGAAGTCCAGTTGGCTTATTGTGTTGTTTAGTTCCTCTCTGTCTTTGTCAAGTTTCTTTCTGGTCATTCTATCCATTTTTGAAAGCGGTGTATTAAAATTGCCCACTATTATTTAGATTTGTCTGTTTCTCTCTTTGAATCTATTAGAGTTTGCTTTATATATTTTGGAGCTCTTTCATTGGGAGCATAGCTATTTATTATGATTATGTCATCTTATTCAATAATCTCTTTAATCATGAGATAATGTCCATCTTTATCTATTATGCTGATTTTTGCCTTAAAATTTATTTTATCAGAGATTAGTACTGCCACTCCTGTTAGTTTTAGATTGCAATTAGCTTGGTATATTTCTTTCAATCCTTTGGTTTTTAGTCTCTTGCGGACAACATATTGAAGTATCTTTTTTTTTTTTTTTTAATTAAATAAATGTTTTATTGTGAATTATGTGATGGTTTACATGCAGGAACACTAGTTTTACATTCATCCTATCATACATAATTTCATTGCCATAGTTGCCAACCTGTCCATGCATCATCACCCAACCAAAGGGTATACTCTGCAAGCCTACTCCCTCCACCCCCCCTCCCATGGTCCTCAACACACAGCCCCTTTCCCTTTCTGGATCTCAAGTCCCCAGCCACTCTATATCCTCATGTCATCTTCTCTGCCTCCATCTCATGAAGCATCTTGCTTTCTTATCCATTCTGCCACTCTTCATCTCTTAACCGGTGCATTTAATCCATTTACATTCAGTGTAATTATCAATTGATGGTTGCTATCAGGTGTCATCAAATCAGAACCGGCTTATAGCAACCCCATGCACAGCAGAACGAAACAATGTTGATCTTGGGCCAACTTCACTACCGCTGAAACACTTGAGTCCATCAATGCTGCCACCTGGCCAATCCATCTCATTGGGGGTCTTCCTCTTTTTCTCTGACCCTCCATTTTACCAAGCATGATATCCTTCTCCAGCGACT
>NW_006408627.1:821011-822751 GCF_000296735.1 Chrysochloris asiatica
AGTGTTGAGAGATTTATCTTCTAGCTCACTAGTTCTAGCTTCGATCTCTTCAATTCTATTCCTTTGCCCTTTCAATGTATTGTCCATTTCTGATATTCTATTATTAATCGTTTGGACCTCTTTCTGTAGGTTTTGAATTGTTTCTAATGCTGTATCTACCTTATTTGATTGTTCTTGTAGCACTTTCCTGACTTCTTCCTTATTTTTCTCAATTGCTTTGTATAGTGTTTTGATACATTTTATAATCATTTTTCTGAATTCCTTCTCAGGCATTTCTAGTATGGAGTGTAGGTTTCCTTCCAGCTCATTTGCCTCAGTCACTTTATCTCGTTTCTGGACATGTGCAGATATGGTCACCTGCTTCTGTTTTCTGGGCATCTTCAGGGGTTATCTGTGGACTTAATACTTAGATGGGTATGTATTTTGGTATTTTTTATGTTTTCTGAATGCTTCCACGTAGATGTGATCAGGAAATGGGCTTCCCTTTTCACTCTTCTTCCTGAGAAGTTTCAAGATGTCACCATTGGTCATTTTGACGTACTTTAGGATTTAATTTTCAGCCTATTTCCTCTTTTGTCTACTTGTCCCACTCCACAATCCCCATTCAGGTCTTTTTTCTAGTTGGAAACAGTTCAGGGTCGGCTTTGGCCATTTCGTTGTAATTAGAAACTGTCTCTTTAAATTTCCAGGAGATCTGTGTGAATGTGTAGTATAACCCTCTGAAGGTGGGGCTGGGGTGCCCACTAGTTCAGGCACTCATATTGTTACCAGAATGGAGATGCACAGACAGCAAGGGACTCATGCACAGCTACCAAAAGAAAATAATGTCCACACCTTTATCTCAGCGGTTCTACCAGGTGTCTGTGGCCGCTCCGATCCTTCCCCCACTTGGTTTCACCCAAGATGGCAGCTCCTGGACCAGCTGAGCATCTTGAATTAGAAAGCAATAGATTTCTTGCTTCTGCCAAAAATTCCCCCAGCTGCAAGCCTTCCAACCTTCTAAATATTCCTTTATATGTGGTTCAGAATTTTGGGACCATCCCCTGAGACTGCTTTGTTGGGTAGTCTGTGTTGTTGTTTTGTGGAGCTCTTTGCTACACATCCACCTGATCCGCCATCTTGTTTGTTCTTTCATTGTATAGTTTTTTGATACATTTTATAATCATTTTTTGAATTCCTTCTCCAGCATTTCCAAAGCCTGCTTATCTTCCATTATGTAGTGTAGGTCTACTTCCAGCTCATTTGCCTCAGTCACCTAATCTTGTTTCTGGACATGTGCTGATATGATCATCTGGTTCTGTTTTTTTTTTGGATATATTCAGGATTTATCTGTGGCCTTAATACTTAGATGGGTGCGTAGTTTGGTATTTTTTATGATTTCTGTTTGCCTCCCAGTAAATGTGATCAGTAGATAGGCTTCCCTTTTCACTCTTTTTCCTGAGAAATTTGAAGATGCCACTGTTGGTCATTGAGATGTATCTCAGGATTTAATTTTTAGCCTATTTCCTTTTTAGTCTTCCTGTCATGCTCCACAATCCCCGTTCTGGCCCTTTTCCTAGTGATCAATAGTTTAGGATGGCTGTGGTCATTTTGCACTTGTGTTTGGTTTTATGTCAAAACTGTCACTCTAAATTTTGTGATCTGTGCACATGCATAGTAGAACCCTCTGGGGTTTGGGTGGGGTGTCCACTCATTCAGGGACCCCCCTCAGTAACCAGAATGTAGGTGTGCAGACAGTGA
>NW_006408627.1:822851-823709 GCF_000296735.1 Chrysochloris asiatica
AAATGTTTCAAGTCCTCTTCACTTTCAGCAAGCAAGGTTGTATCATCTGCATATTGCAGGTTGTTAATGAGTCTTCCTTCAATCCTGATGCCATGCTTTTCATCATAGAACCCAGCTTCTCGTGTTATTTGCTCAGCATACAGGTAATTATTGATAGTTATGGATTAATTGCTGCCATTGTGTTTGTTTTTTTGTGGTGCTGCTTGTTTCATTGTTCTGCATGTCTTCCAGTGCTGCATTCATGGGTTTTTTTGGTGTGTTCTTTTTTTGTCAGTTTCCTCATAGTTTTAATGTTTCCATGTTCTTCTTCTTCTTCTTTGTTTTTTTTTTCTTAAATGTTTTATTGTGAATTATGTGATAGTTTACATGGGAGAACATTAGTTTTACATTCATTCTATCCTATTTCATCTCATTGCCATGGTTACAATCCCCTCCATGCATCATCAATCAACCAAAGGGTATACCCTGCAATCCTTCCCCTGTACCTCCTAAGTCTTCAGCACACAGTCACTCTTCCTCTCTGGATGTAAAGTCTCCAGCTGTTCTATCGCTCCACATCATCCTCTCTGCCTCCATTTCAGGCATCACTGCTTCTCTGGGTAGGGTCCTGCTCTCTGCTCTTCTCCATTGGTGGTACTAGGGACCTCTGCTCCTAGATTGAAAAGTTAATCACTTCCTTCCTTGCTATAAATGTCTACCTTTACATTTCTGACCCTCACAATAAGTTCTGATAACAATTATTCACTATTGTAACACAAGAGCTCTGTCTGCACTTCATTGCATCAGCCCTGCCTAGACAGATTGGATACTACTCACTGGAGATTTTACCTTCCTCCAGACCCTCTGGATCTAGGTTCC
>NW_006408627.1:825759-828237 GCF_000296735.1 Chrysochloris asiatica
AATTAATTATCATTATTTTAATAATATGAACTCAATGATCAAATAAGAAAGAGAAATAAGGAAGAGACAATAAAAATAGAAATCAATATTCAGCATTATTAAGAAATATTGTATAAGAAATGAGACACTCAAGTCACATTTTACTGTGTTAAACACTAAAGAGTGTAATTAATTGTCCCATTCAAAAGAATGCTCAGTTCATTTATTTCTCCCTTTTTGCCTCCTTGACTTAATCCATTCTTCCATTCTTCTTTTTTTTTTTTAAGGTTATTGTGGATTGAGTGAAAGTTTACAGGGCAGATCATCAGTTTAACATTAAACAAATCATACACCTTGTTTTATTACAATGATTATAATCCCCTCCATGTACCATCAGTTAACAGTATTTCTCTCTATTCACTTTAGCTTTAAAGAAAAACACACAAAAACCACTCAGGCAAATATAATAATTTACATCTCCAAAGGTCACATTCTGCAAGTCTGCCTCATGCCCACTAGGTCTTAGTCCCTCTTTTCCCGTGAATCTAGAGTCCTCAGCTACTCCCTCTCTCCATGTCCCCATCTCTGTTTCTGTCTCTGGCATCGCTGCTTCTCTGGATAAAGTCTCACATTTTGCTTGCGCTCTTATCTCTTGATGGTCCTAGGGTCCTCTGTTTCTGGACTGTAAGATTAACCACTGCCCTATTTTTGTTACAAAACTTCTACCTTTGCAATTGTGACAGCCGCAATTAGTCATGATAACAATTATTCACTATTGAATCATACAAATTCTTATTCCCATCTCTTTTCACCAGACTGATCTAGAGAAGATGATATCTATTCAGTGGGGACTCTTTCTTTCCCCCCATACTCTTAAACTAAACTCCCTCTTGAAACCTTGTAAGCCAGTCACTTTGTGTCTTTATTGCCCTCTCATTTTAGGTAGCCAATGTCTAAGTTGCCCGTCCTTATCTATCCTGTGTACAGAGGGGGTAGTATTGATATTTGATGTGAAGACTCCTTTCTTCTCTGTTGGTATTTAGAGTTACTACCTCCATGAGTATAGGTCAGGTTCATCAAACTGTAGCAATTTACCCTTGTTTCCTTTAACAAAAACAAATTTTTTTTTTTTTTTTTTTTTTTTTGGTAATCTTCCTGTAGTCCAGTTCTGATTATCAAGCCATCGGGGCTATGTCAAATGGTTACTGTATGCAAGCTTGGGTGTTCTTGTGCGTCTCCCCTCATTTCCTATCAGCCAGCTGCTTCACTTTCAGCTCTAGCCCTCTGTGGCTATGTCCTTGTCTGTGGGCTCAAGTGTCCCCAGGTCTCACCACACTTTGGACCAACCAGCCTTTCTCTTTTTCTCTCATCTCCAGGTCAACAGGAATCAATGGACTGTGGTTAAACTCAGCCCATTTCTTCATTGATGCCTTTCCCCCTCTTCTACTAACCAGTAGATCATTGTGGTTGCCAGCAAGCTTATATGCCTATTTGTGTGTTCCCTTTGAGTTTCAGTGTTAGAGGGGAGTTTGTCCTGAGGGAACTTGATTGCTTGCCTGGATGGCTTCTGTTTAATCTACGTGACCTTCATACCACCTGGATCTATGTTCTTCTGTGTTTACCTTCTTTCACATTGTAATTGTTTTGATCGTAGTCTGACTTCCCAGATCCTTTGTTCTAACAATTTTATTCTGTTTTTGACTCTTCCATTTGTCGATTGAGTTCAGGGTGATGCTGCCATATACGTCATTCTCTAGTTGTTGTCTGTTCTTGTTGGTTCTCAGTCCACAAAACTTCCTTTAGGTTGTTTTTCATCACAGAGTTGGCTTTGGAAAAATCCCTTAGCTGCTGTTTATCATTGAATGTTTTGATTACACAATCGTATTTGATTGACAACTTTGCTGGGTAGAGGATTCTTGGGTGGCAGTTTTTTTATTTCAGGGTTTTATATATGTCTCCCCATTGCCTTCTTTCCTGCATGATTTCTTTTGAGACATCCGAGCTTAATCTGATCTGCCTGCCTTTGTATGTTACACTTCTCTTTTCCCTGGCTGCTTTCAGGATTTTGTCTTTATCTTTGCTTTTGGAGAGCTTGATTATTGCATATCTTGTTGATTGTCTTTTAGGGTCTATCTTTTGTTGAGCTTCTTGAATGCTTATCTTTTCACTTTTCAGGATGTTAGGGTAATTTTCTTCCAGAAGCCCTTCAACTATTTCCTTTGTGGACTTGTGTGATTCTTCCTGTTCTGGGATGCCTGCAATTCTTAAGTTATTCCTCTTCTTGTTGTCCAACATGAATCTTAGACCTTCTTCAGATTTTTTAATCCTTTTTTTCTGCTTGCTCTTCTATCTTAGTAGTGTTGAGAGATTTATCTTCTAGCTCACTAGTTCTGTCTTCTATCTCTTCAATTCTACTCTTTGCCGTTTCAGTGTATTGTTCATTTTTGATATTCTATTATTAATCATTTGTACATCTTTCTGTAGGTTTTGAATGGTTTC
>NW_006408627.1:832318-846466 GCF_000296735.1 Chrysochloris asiatica
ACCTTTATCTCCATGGTTCTGTCAGGCGTCCATGGCTGCTCTGATCTTTCCCCGCTTGGTGTCGCTTAAGATGGTGGCTCCAGGAGCAGCTGAGCATCTTGAATTAGAAAGCAATGGATTCCTTGCTTCTGATACAAATTCCCCTAGCTGTAATCCTTCCAACCGTCTAAATATTCCCATATATGTGGTTCAGAGTTCTGGCACCATCCCCTGAGCCTGCTTGGTCTGATATTCTGTGTTATTGCCGGCGGAGCTCCTCAATGCACTTCTACCTGGTCTACCGTCTTGTTTGCTCTTCAATATTCTTAAATACCATAATTGAAATGCATCGATTCTTCAGTGGTCTTCCTTATTAATTATCTAGCTTTCACATGCATATGAGGCTATTAAAAATACCATGGCTTAGTCAGGGTTACCTTAGTCCTCAAACTTTCATCTTTGCTATTGAATACTTTAAAGAGGGCGTGTGCAGCGGATTTGCCTAATGTAATACACTCGTTTGATTTCTTCACTGCTTCATTGATGGGTGTTGATTGTGGATCCACGTAAAATGAAATCTTCTTTGCCTTTCATGATGTTATTTATCGTATTTTTGCTTTCTTTACATTGAGGTGCAGTTGATTATATAGTATATCCATTATTTAATCTCATTTCAGCTTTTCTTGAGAATGTTATCAGAATGTCCTAGCAAAGAAGACAAGAACTCAGGGAATTGCTAAGTTGTTGACATCTTAAATCCTCCAAATTTCTTTTTGCTGAAGTCTTAACAAAAATAAATAAAAATGCAATTATAGTGTTATCTGTTGACCTCTAACACATATTATAAATTTTTATTATGGAGTAAGAGAGATTTTATGAATGCATAGGATATGCAATAACCTTTAAAAAAACCAAAAAACAAAAACTGACTCAAGCTCAATATTTCCTTGGTATGTACTATAACAATCCCCTGGTAGTGAACAGACTTTTCAAATTATTGCCCCCCCCCTTTTTTTATATAATAACCTAATAAGACATGTGGGGTATGCAGTGTCATCACAATTTTACATGCAAAAGAACAGAGACTCTAAAGTTTGAACAACTTTCCAAGGTGTCATCTAGGAAATTAATGTCATGTTTGTGTTCATAATCTGTAATACTATATGTATTATTGTTTAAGATAAGAATGCTAATTTCTGGGCTTTCTTTGGGTTGTTGCACAAAAATAATATATTATTTAATGAATTCTTACTCTAATCCTCTGTGTTGATGGTGGTGGTTGTGGTGGTTGTGTGACGTTCAGTCAGTCCTGACTCATAGTGACCCTGTGTAGGGTTTCCAAGGCTATAAATCTTTACAGGAGCAAAAAGCCTCATCTTTTTTCCCATGGAGCATCTGGTAGATTCAAACTGTTGACCTTGCAGTTAGTAACCCAGTTTGTAATTCAGTACTCTACCAGGGCTCCTTATGTATAGGCAATACATCCATTTTATAGATGAGGAACTGAGGCTAAAAGAACCTAATATAAAAGGCACTAACTTATCGATGGATGCATTAGTGAAGAGTCATTGTTATTGGAGAGCACAGTTAAGCAGTTATTCGTCATTAATTTATGCTATACCTTTATGCATAAATTAGACCTACAGGAGTTTATCATACTGCCCTTGTAGCAGTTGTTACCATGTTCTAAGAGGGCATTTAAATGCTCAGTTACCAGGCTACATTTTTGCCTCTAATATTTCCATGAGACATAATTTTCAGAGAGCATTTTATTTTATCTTTTAAAACAAAAAATTTGTAAGAAGTAAAAGTCCAGTTGAAAGAGAAAAAAGCACCTTATTTCTGGAAATTTCCTTACAACTATAAATTCTTTTGCAGGATATATATATTAGAATGCTGGACTAGCAACTCTTAACCAGTTCCTGAGTTATTGGCCTTTGGTTGAATTTAAAGCACGTCTTCAGTACCTCACCCCCTTATTGTCATAGTGGTGCCAGAAGGAAAGAACATTTTTTTTCTGCCAGAGTGAATCTTTCTACTTTATAATACAGCTAATTAATCAATGGGTTCTACTTCCAACCTGTGATTTTACTGTTGTTAGAGAGGCAATGTTGTTTCTGGGTGGTACAAATGGTTAACACTTTCAGCTGCTAACTGACAGGCTGACTGTTTGAGTCCACCCAGAATAACTAGCCATGGAAAGCTCTGCAGAGTACAGTTCTACATTGGTACAAAAGGGGTCACCATGAGTTGGATTCAGCTTAATGATAAATGGTGGTGGTGAAATGGAGAGTACCCTACTCTCTTTAAATCTGATTTCTCAAAATTAGTCCTTGAGTGTTACTGGAGAACTTCCCTTGGAATTATGGTTGAAAGCAGAGAATACCAGAAAAATGTTTCCTTGTGCTTTATTGACTATGTAGAGGCATTCAACTGTGTGAATCATAACAAGCTATGGATAACATTGTGAAGAATGAATATTCCAGAGCATTTCATTATGCTTATGAGGAACCTAAACATAGAACAAGAGGCAGTCATTAGAAGAGAACAAGGTGATATTGCAAGGTTTAAAATCAGGAAAGTTGTGTATTAGGGTTGTTGCTTTCCACCACACTTATTCAATCTGTATGCTGAGAAAATTATTTGAGACGCTGGATTATATGAAGAAGAACATAGCATCAGGATTGGAGAAAGACTCATGAACAACTTGTGAAATGCAGATGATTCAACCTTGCTTGCTGGAATTGAAGAGGACTTAAAATACTGATGGATATCAAAGACTATAAACTTCAGTATGGATTGCACCTTAATATAAAGAAAACAAAAATTCTTACAACTGGAGGATAAGTGGAGATATGATAGAGGCTGTCAAAAACTTCATTTTGCTTGGATTGGCAATCAACACTCCTGGTAGCAGTAGTCAAAAAGCCAAATGACATATTGCATTAGGCAGATCTGCTCTAAAAGATCTCTTTCAAGTGTTAAAGAGCAAAGATATCACTAAGATGCTCTTAACTCAAGCCATGTTATGTTCAATTGCCTCATATACATGTGGAAGTTGGACAATGAATAAGGAAGATCATAGAAGAACTGATGCATTTGAATTATGGTTGGAGAAGACTGTTGAAAGTACCATGGACTTCCAGAAGAACAGAAAAATCTGTGTTAGAAGAAGTATACCCAGAATACTCATAGAAGCAAGGTTGGTGAGACTTCATATCTTGTACTTTGGACATTTTGTTAGGAGGGAATCAGTCCCTGGAGAAGGACATTGTGCTTGGCAAAGTGAATTGTCGGTGAAAAAGAGGAAGACTCCCAAGGAGACAAACTGACACAATATCAGCAACAATGGACTCAAACATAACACCAGTTGTGAAGATGGCACAGGACCTGTTTTGTTCTGTTGTACATTGGGTCATCATGAGCCTGAAATTACTTGATGCCACCTAATAATTTATTGTATTTTCACTTTCTTTACATTGAGGTGCGGTTGATTATATAGTCTATCCATATAGTCCTGGTGTGGCGCTGTGGGTTAATGCACTAACTGCAAAGCCATTTGAACTGCAAGATTGGTGGTTTAAGCTCACCAGCTGCTCTTTGGAAACCCTATCCAGGTTCACTATGGGTCGGAATCGACTCAATGGCACTTAACAACAACAACAGCACCTAATAATAATAAGACTATTTGAAAGAGAGCAAGTGTCAATAAATGCTTGTTAATTGAAAGTATGGAAGAATGAATAAATGGGGATATAAAGGAGTTTTATAGATATCTGGGACATTTTTCCTAGGTCCTCCCAGGTCTCCTCCAGGGTAATGAACTTGGGTGGTGGTCTCTGAAAGTACTTCATCCTATAAAGTGTTCTGAATCTGCGGATCTAAGTTTATATCAGTGCAGAAGTCACATAGATGCATACTGGAGTCAGCATTTTAGCTGGTCTTTCAGCTGGTTGTAGTAATGATGGTGGTGGTGATGGTTTTCCCCCAGAGTGCAGCTTACCTTACACGTGCCTCATTTATCCAACAATTTTTTAATGAATGTGTACCATATCCTACGCATCATTCTAGGCAGTTAGGTATGCTGTGGAGTCCTGATGTGGTAGGAAAAACACTCAACCACAAGTCTATTGGAACTGCAAGGTTGATGGTTCAAACTTACCAACTGCTCCTTGGAAACCGACAGGGATGTAGCAGTGAGCAAAGTAGATCAAATCCCTGCCTTTCTGGGGCTTTCTTGACAGTGGGGAGAGACACACAATAACCACAAAAAAACCACACATAAATATATGCTAGTCAGGTGGTGATGAATGTTTTAGAGAAAAATAAATTGAATGTCCAGAACCTGTCGACGTTCCTCTGCGGGTTGGGCAGGTGAGGGCTGGACAATCATCCAAGTGTGGGGCAAAGTTTGTAATTTGTTGTTGCTGCAGTATGCCCTCTGGGTTAGGAAAAAATCTGTCCCTGAATGTTTAGCGAGTTGGCTTGGCCTTTTGATTCCACAGTGATTAAATGCCAGGCTATTGGGAATTAGTTTTATTCTAATTCAAGGTTAAATGTAGAAAAGACCTCCCTCTTCTCCATCTATCAAAATTCAACTATGGATCTTTTCAGGGTGTCAGCCCCTCTTTGAAGCCTCCTCTGACCTCCCCCACCCCAATTGCATTTAATCCCTCCTTTCTTTGCTTTCACAGCATTAACTTTAGTTCTGTTGTATCACATTTTATTCTGCCTAACATAGAATTACATGCTTAAGGGCACTTGTTTCTCCAATAAAATTTGTAATTGGAGGCAGGGAAGTTGTTTTTCACTCTCTACTAGAGGAAGTTACTTTCCTCCCTCTATCCCAAGGAACTGCAAAATGCTTGCTGCATTGTAGCTATTTCATGAACTCTTGATGGAAAGAGTGACATCTTAAAGTATGCTTTGTTGTTTTCCTTAACAGTCATAGAATCTTCCCCTACTTATGGCAACCCTGTGCACAACTGAACAAAATGTTCCTAATGGAATAAGACGTTGCCCAATCCCATGATCGGTTAGTGATAGGAAAGTTGTGACTTTCAGAAGTATATCTCTAGATGTTTCTTCCAACTCTATTAGTGTGGAAGTGCCACTGAAACCTATTCATATCAACATGCAAGCATCCACTGATGAATGGGTGGTTGTGGCATTGGAAATGTGTTGGCTGGAAAATGAATCCAGGTTTCGCACATAACAGAACTGTATCTGATGAACAATAAGTAAGACTTTATTTAAGGATGTTTTCACTAATTTTCTTAGGACAGTAGTTGGAATCCTAGTATGGTTCTGTGGGGTAAAGCACTGGACCTCAACGTTGGTTTGAATCACAAACTTGATTGCTATGAGTCAGAACTGACTCGATGGCACTTAACAACAACAACAACAGCAACATTCCTTAGGAAGAAGTCCTAGTGTGGTGCTATAGGATAAGTAAGGGGCTGATAACTACAAGGTTGTCAGTGTAAACCCATCAGTTACTCCCTGGGCAACCTATACAGGGTTGCTATGATTTGGAACAGACTCAATGGCATTTAACAACAATTCCTTAGGAAAGCACCCCAAAGATAAGAAGGAAATAATAACAGGCACTGGGCACAACAATAAAAACATTCTTTCTTTTCTCATTGCAAATGAGTGTGTAATTGCTGTAGAAGTTTTAGAAAATATAAATGAGCATAAGAAAATGAAAATCACTTTCATTCATTCATTCAATAGATATTTATCGAGTCTTTACGAATCTTTGTTCTTGTTGTTGTTAATGTTGTTGAGTTCGTTCTGATTCATAGTGACCCTGTATAGGATTTCTGACCTTGCAGCTGAAACTGACCTTGCAGTTCTGACACTGCATGATCCTGCCGTGCCACACTAGGATCACACAACTCTTTAGGTATAAGAAAAACGAGCCCTGGTGGTACAGTGGTTTAGTGCTTGTCTGCTAACAGAAAGGTCAGTGGTTTGAACCTGTGAGCCATTCTGTGAGAGAAAGATGTGGTAGTCTGCTTCTGTTTACAGCCTTAGAAACCTTATGAGGGGAATTCTACTCTGTCTGATAGTGTGGCTATGAGTGAATTTGCTTTCTTTTTTAGTTGTTTTAGATATAAGCAGAGCACTGGAATAAAAAAGTAGACCAGATAGGCAAAACCTTCCTTTCACAAAAGAAAGCACTTAAGTAGATAATTGTAACTTACATGATTAAGTAATGAATTACAAGTTTTGTACTTCATACACATGAATAAATTAATGCTAATCTTTTATACAATCTATTTATAAATACATCATAAAAAATTTAAATGAGATAATGCTGCCATGCTAATGCTGCAATACACTACTACCGTACAGCACTGATGTTCATTCTGTACTATACTAATAATCGGAGTCTTGGTGTGATGCTGTAGGATAAAGCACTGGGCCACAAATTGGTTTCAACTATAAGATCAGTGGTTCAAACTTACCAACTGCTCCTTGGAAACCCTGTACAGACAGGGTCGCTATGAACTGGAACCAACTTGATGGTACTTAACAACAATAACAACAATATACTAATAATGCTAGTACTAAAATATAAAATATAAGAGTGTTGTGACTATTTCTATAGGTCATTGTTGTTGTCAAGAGCAATTGAGTTGGTTCTGACTCATAGTGACCCTGACAGAGTCTCTGAAGAGCAGCTGGTGGGTTTGAACCGCCAACATTTGGTTTGCAGTCCAGTGCTGATCCTACGGTGCCACACCAGGAGTCCATAGGTCATAACATTATGCTATAAAATCATTTAGATGGTGGTGGTGGTGGTGTGCCGTGGAGTTGATTCTGACTCATAGAGACGTTGCAAAGGGTTTCCGAGGCTATAAATCTTTACGGCACCAGAAAGCCTCATCTTTCGTCCATGGAACCACTGGTAGTTTCAAACTGCTGACTGTGAGGTTAGCAACCTGAATATTTTGTTTTAAAGATGTGCCACATTTTTAAACTGTGACACATTGCTGAGATTGTCTCCCCATGTTGTCTGAAGACTGCTAGTTTACACTCTTGCCAGTAGCATATGAGAGCAATGGCATCTACATTTTTTTTTTTTTTTAAATTTAAAAGAAATTAACCTGGTCTAGGCATTTTTGTTTGTGACTGTGATCATTTCTTGGGCATTGATCTCTCATTAGATCTGCTTCAGAGAAGATCATGAATGAAATCTATAATTAGTGTTAGGGCAGAGGAACATTTTTGTCAAGGTGGAAGTCAGAGCTATTGGATGGTTACAGCCTTTAAATCAAAAAGTGAGGGAATGACTAAGATCTTATTCTTTATATTTATGTTAATTGACTCTTCAGTTTAGCCACTATCTTGCCGTTACGTGCAGAAAGGGCCTTTAAGGAAAATCTTAGGCTCAGAATGTCAGGAACACAAGGAAAGAGTTAGGGCAAATGGAGCCGGTGTCACTAATGGGATTGCAGAGGGGAAGCGAACCATGTACCAAATGAGAGAGATTGCAAACAGCAACCAGTCAGTCAAGAGAAGCTCAGAGCCTAGTTCCCTGGCAGGGAATCAAAGGGCTGGGGATGGAAGCAACATTCATGTGTGACATAAGTTACCCATCTTCTGCAAGAGGCTAATGAGGGAACAAATGAGAGACGGTTGGCCCCACTCTGAATAGTGTCTGTGTGAAGCCTGACTTACAAAGTCTGAAAAAAATTGCTACTTTACATTAATGTGATGGGACAGGCCAACATTACAATATAAAACTATTATAATTATAATGAGATTTTATTTTTTCCTTGTGAGAAATTCTGTTTTTCTTCCTAAAACATGTTAAGCTCTTTTAGCACAAATGTGAAGTAACTGGCATCAAATAGGGCACTGACTTGTGAGTTTTTTGACGACATGCTAGTTAGAAGGAAATGTAAAGCTAAGTGTAAATGATGCCAGCACGTCAGTTAGCAATCCTGCTTTGTAGTCTTGATTTCACTATCACCTAGTGTTAACCTCTTCATAGCTTCTGTTTCCTCATTTTTAAAGTCAAGGATTAGAGTAAAATTGCTTTTATATTTCTTTTGGCTCTCAGTGTTCTCTGAAACTCTGACTCCTAAACCAAGACTCCCACAGGTTCAAATGGACACTTATTTCATTTTCATGCTCAAATATGGGGGATAAGTGTGTGGTTACAAAAGTTTTTAGACTCTTATCTCTCCTACGAGATTCTCTTTTGAGTTTAATGTGACAGGCAAAGATAGAGGCAGAGAGAAATAGAAGATTTTGGGATTTGTAGCATAGTTTACTGGGGTCCTGGTGTGGTGCTATAGGATAAGAACTGAACTGCTAATCCACCAGCTGCTTTTTGGAAACTTTATACAGGGTCATAATGAGTCAGAACCGACTTAATGGCATTTAACAACAAGCATAGTTTACTATTCACAAATGACGACTTCTTTATACTTTTGTGTTGGTCTTTGTATCTACTATTTATGTCTGACTTCATATTCATAATAATAATGGGGGAGAAAACCTTTCCAATCCTAATTACCTTTTCTTCCTCTTTTCAATTAAGTTTCTTCTCTTTCTGTCTCACCTCATAAAATGATGAACACTTTCTAATTTACTGAAACAGTTGTTCTATAGAAGACCAATATGCTTCGATGACTCTCAATATTGTTATATCTCCATCAAGAAAAGTGTACTTTTGTGTGTGTGTGTGCATGCATGCATCCATGCAGAGTTGAGAAACATGAGTTAGGAAGGGGAATGATTAGATCGTTGGGCTTCAAAGAGAACATTTGTAGATTCTATCTGAACACATTTTATTAAAATTGCAACAAACTTTATAAAATCAGATGTATGGTTCATTAAGGGAACATTACCTTACAATTATGATTAATTAGATTAAACTTATGAAAGTGTGTTATTTGTTCAAATCAAAAGGGTGGGAGAAGATGATGGATGATGAAAAAGTGTGATAAATGAAGAAAGCAGCTGAACTAAATTGAATGTGTATTCATCCGTTTTCACTTCATAACTAATGATAAATTGAGCATGTCACATTTAACAATACACGTCTGGGCTTAAGCACACAGTTTCAGCTCCTGTTTGCTAATGCCTTGTGATAGGTAACAGAGACCAAAGAATTGAAATTTTAGTTCCTGGACTTTTGTCTGATCATCTCAAAGTGACCCTGAGGACAGAGTAGAACTGCCCCATAGGGTTTCCAAGGCTGTAAATCTTTACAGAAGCAGACTGCTAAATCTTTCTCCTGAGGAGCAGCTGGTGAGTTTGAACTGCTGATGTTTTGGTAAGCTTTAACCACTGTGCTGACAGGGATCTCCTGAGCTGGAATCAACTCAATGGCACTGGGTTTTGGGATTTTTGTCTGCCTACTTCTTACATTTAAAGGAGCTCTGGTAGTGTAGTGGTTATGAACCAGACTGCGAAACTCAAGGTCAACAGTTCAAAACTACCAGCTGTTCTGTGGGAGAAAGGTGAGGCTTTCTGCTCCGGTAAAGATCAACAGCCTCAGAAATGCTGTACAGGGTTGCTATGAGTTGGAACTGACTCCATGGCACATAACCACCACTAACTCTTATATTTGAAATCACAATGAATATTTACTAACTGAATTAAAATAATTCATGGATATATTCATACATAATAAAGAATCATTTCTAAGGCCATGCAGGTACTTTCTCAAGAGGCATAAGGAGATGGTCTCCCCATTTTCAGGGCTAATCGGGTGGTAGAGGTGGAAAGAGCTCTGAACTGTAAAGATGTCTTTCTCCTTGCTCCCTCTCCCAGATGTAGTAATGGTTATGTTGGATATTGATTAGAAGAAACACCCTAGAAATTACCACTAAAAATAGTCTGGGAAATTTGAAAGTGATGGGTAAACATTAAGCAGTTTACATCAGTTTCCTGACATCCTAAGTATTATATAATACTTGAGATCACATGGCAGCCTCCCAAGGACCATATGATATTTACAAAGCTGGTGTTGGAGTAGGGAGAAAGTATATGGAAACTATTTTCAGTTTGGCTGAAATTAGATGAGTTTGCCTCAGAGAGTCAGGAATGGTTTATTAAAAAAATCCGCTTTTTGCTAGAAAAATTTGAGAGAGTTATGATATGAGATCTGACACACAGGCAGTATTTCCTTGCTATTTAATTCTCATTGAAATCTGATGAAGACAATATAAATTGAGTGATGGTTTCTGAAAAGGTCACACAACCTTTTTTTTTTTCCAGCTTTCTTAAAGGATTTGGGTAAGATTCATTTTGACTTGTGGTGAAGGTTTCTAGTCAGTTTTGATTTTATCTAAAGTTCGTCTACAAGTCCTACCTCAAAATCAATTTGAGTATTCCTAACTTGATATCTCCAGGAATGATAAGACTTTTAAAGGGCCAAGTCTCTTTCAGATGCTTTTCAGAGTATCTTATGCTTGGGATATATGGAAGGAAAGACTTTTGGATAAGAATTACCTTATTTCTCACAGCAGGAGAGACAATTCTGAAAAACAGAAGGTGATGCAAACTATGGCCATTTTGGAGTTTATTCAAGAGTGAAAGATGGTAGTTTAAGAAGCAGTTATTCAGTATTAGCTATGTGGCTATCAAGAGGGCTAGGGTTGGGTTCTAAACTGGAGGCATTTTTCTTCCAATGCACACCACCACCACCACCACCACCACCAGAGGGCATTTGGCAATGTCTGGAGACATTTTTGGCTGCTCTGACTGGGGTAAGAATGCTTCTGGGATCTAGTGGGTAAAGGTCAGGGAAATGGCTTAAGTACTGCAATGCACAGGTCAGTTTCCCACAACAAAGAGTTTTCTGGTCCAAAATGTCAACAGAGCTGAGATTGAGAAGCCCTGTCCTAGAGCGAAACATGAGTTTAAAGAATGAAATTTAAGGTAAACTAAAACACTAACCTGAATACTCTGAATTATATTCATAATGCATCACAACAAACACATCAGCCAATACTTTGCCAGATGAACCCTGAATTCAACAAACTGTATCACAGCACTAATAACTTTAAACCTTAAGTAGACTATAGTGACCTTAAGGAGCCCTGATAGTGTAGTATGGCTGCTAACTCCAGGTCAGCAGTTCAGATGCATTAACTGCTCTGTGGGGAAAAAAAGATGAGGCTTTCTGCTTCCATAAATATTTACAGCCTTGAAAACCCTGTATATTGTTGTTGCTAAGTGCCATTGAGCTGGGTCTGACCCATAACAACCCTTTATATGGTTTTCTAGGAGTAGCTGGTGAGCTTGAACCACTGACCTTGTGGCTCAAACTGATTTTTAAGTCCACCACATTAATCACAGCACCACACCAAGACTCCAGAAACCCTATATAGACTTCCTATAAGTCAGAAATGTCTCAATGGCACACAGTAGCAGCCCCATAGTGTATGTTGGGCTAGTCTTGCGTCCCAACTAGTGACCTAAATTTCTGAAGTACCAGAAGAATTTTGCTCTTTTTAAATCTTTTTTTTTTTCATAATTTATTTCCTCAGGAGTAGATTTTCAAATTTGAGTCAGGTTTTTTTGTTTTTCATTTGTTTTTAGCGACTCCAACTCTGGATACCTTGTGTGTTTCATAGTAGAACTGAGGGCTGTCAATGGCTATGATCTTTTGGAAGTAGTTTGCCAGGCCTTTCATCTGAGGTGCTTCTGGGAGAGAATTCGAACTGCTAGCATATCAGATAGTAGCTAAGTGCTCAACCATTTGTGCCACCCAGGGATTTCTGAGTGGAGTTTAGGAAGTCTTACATACAAGGGGACTTAGAGGAGCAGACTTTGATTTCATGATTATATGAGGAGGCTTCAAAAAGTACATGGGAAAATTCCATTATCTTTTAATTCCATTTTTTTTTTTCACGCATTTCTGGAAGCCCCCTCAGATTAGTAACAGAACAGGATCTGTAACCCAGTTCTCCTGTGTATATTGCTTTATTCTCCAGGGCAAACCACTTGTATTCTTCCAGCCAGGACACTGATCCCTCTCCTAGGAGGAACTGATCTCTATTAATGGCAAATTGTCTTTGGGAAATAATATCCTGAATGCATGGGAAGCCATAGCCTTGAGCCATGCTAAACTATTTAAATTGGAGCTTAGAGGAAGAAACTGTCACACTTGTCTGGGTTCTGACGTGAAAATACATTCCAGAGCCAAGACAATTCATCTATCAGGCTTCCTGTTGGAGGAATATTTACTCAGCTGTGGGAAGAGAACTTCAGTGAACATCCAAGATAATGAAAGTTTGATAATACTCAATATTCTGGCAATAACTGTGAATCGAGTAGGTTCTTAGTGTCAGAATGCAAGATGATAAAGAACTTTGGGGAAACTTCCTGGGGAGCAGAAAACAACATGATCTATATATTGACAGAGCTTTCTTCCTGGAGGTAAGGGTCTTCTCTTTATCAGGAATAAGAAAAGATCTGAACAGTTCACTCTGCATCTATAAAAACCTGTTTCTGTTGAGTTGATCATCTGACTCACGATGACTTTATGTCTTGCAAAGTACAAATGTGCTCTGTAGGGTTTTCCGTGGTGGTGATATTTTAGAAGCAGATCACAAAGCTTTTCTTCAAAGGTAGTTTTGTCAGGATTACATCTGTTAACCTTTCAGTAAGTAACGTAACCATCTGTATCTCCTGTGGATTCCTTTCATGTTTTTAGTACCTAGTTAATACCAGGCACAAGGAAGACACTTGATAAGTATTGAATAAATGAAAGCATTAGTAGCAAGATGATTTTGCATATTAAGAAAAAAATAACTTCATAATAGTAATGACAAAGCCTTGCATTTGAATTGTTGTTGTTAAGTGAGACTGAGTTGGTTCCTACCCATAGTGGCCCTATAATGGGTTTCTGAGGAGCAACTGGTGAGTTTGAAACAGTAACTTTGTGGATAACTGTCCAGTGCTTATCCTACAGCACCACACCAAGAGTCCTGCATTTGAAGAGTGCTTGCTTGATTTTTTCCCCATAGAACTTAGACATTTTCTCATTTCTCATTTGATTATTAATTTGGAAAAAAGTGCAACTATTTTAAGATTAGATCTAAAGTTATTTGTTGTTGTTGTTGTTGTTAAGTGCCATCGAGTCGGATCCGACCCATAGCGACCCTGTACAGGGTTTCCGAGGCTATAAATCTTTACGGGAGCAGAACGCCTCATCTTTCTCCCGCGGAGCAGCTGGTAGTTTCGAACTGCTGGCCTTAAGGTTCGCAGCCCAATTCGTAACCACTACCCTACCAGAGCTCCTTAGATTTAAATAAAACATATACCTATCATCATGCTTCTATTTTGTTTTTTCTAGCTTAATTGTATTTAGAAACATTTTAATTTTCTGCCTTTGGAAATAGTTCTATGTGACAGGTTGCTCTGAGGGCTTGAATGTAATCCCTGCTTCATAATCATTTATTGAGAAGGTTAAGGCCTGCCTCTTCTGAGAAGCAGGAACTCTCCTGCTTAGACAGAAACTCTAAGATACTAAGTGCAGTCTTTTAAGGAAGGTCCCACTGGAAATTAGCAGCAGAATTAGAATTCACAGCCTCCAGGTCCCCAAGGTGTCTACTGAGCTAGGTTGCCCCACAAAACACAAACTTTCCTTTTTGTACATGTCCATTCCCAGTGACCTCTAATGGTGTGTACAAAGCATGACGAGAAAGTAACCAGTCTTCCATGAATTCTCCCACCAGCACAAACAGTGTAAATTGTTTTCTTTTGGGGTCAAAGATTTGCCACCTGCCATTTCAGACTTGGTGGAAGGCTGAAATACATTATTTGTGGGGTGATACACTTTCTCTCACCCATTACTGACTAGTCCTGACTTCTCCTTTGCAGATCAGCTCTCTGTTGCCCGGGGATGACTTCAGGAGATTTGATCTTCCTTTAAACATCAGGTGCCTTCAGACCCTGAAGGAACATTTTGCTCCAATTACAGATGCAGAAGAAAGGAACAGTAAAGCAATTAAATTAATGCTCTGTTCATTGCCAGCTTTGTCCTGGTTCTATAATCCCATCTTTTCTTTTTTCTTTTTTTTAAGTGCAGCCTTGTGGTTTGATATAACCTCATTGTACTTCCCCTTTAATATTGTCTCATAAAACTCTATGTCAGTTATATATAATCACCTGATCAGCTTTCCAGGTTCTGTCCCC
>NW_006408627.1:846566-850176 GCF_000296735.1 Chrysochloris asiatica
ACACATACCGGTAGAGAGAAAGCATTTAAGCTTGACACCGTGACTTTCCTGGGCGAAATTCTGCCCTTTTAGAGCACAAAAGCTTTCAAGTATGCACTACAGCATACTTACTTTTTTCTTAATATAACTTCCATCCCACCTTCCTCATCTGCTTGCCAAAGGAGGAAAGTAGATTTGTCTGCTTGGAATAATCAAATGAAACTGTGATAGGAAAAAAATGGGTCAGGCAATACTAGCTCATTTACTGGAGACAGTACATTTGTTCCAACTCAGATTTTTTAATTTGGAAGACTTGGGGGCAAAAAAACCTTTCAACATGGTGATACTTCAGTGACAAGATTTAGGCTGTAGGAGGGACATTGATTTGGAATTGGAGGGAGAAGGGGGAGAAAGGACAGAAGAGTAGGTGACATAGCATTAGCTAGAGCAGGACACTGTTTGTCCAATATAGGATGTGTGGATCTTTAATATACACTGTTAGAGTTCAAGTGACATGTTAGGGATACCTTGTTGATTGGCTGGACTGTATTTTCTTTCTTTCTTTTTTAAGCTTTTATTGTGAATTGAGTGATAGTCTACATGGCAGAACATCAGTTTTGCACTCAACCAATCACATCTTGTTTCATTGTAGTGATTGCAATCCCTTTTTTTGATGTAACAAAAACACAGGAATATATAATTGTTTGAACAACCAAAGGACACATTTTTGCAAACCAGTCAGTCCGCTGCCTGTCAGCATACAGCCTTTCTCTTTCCATGAGTCCAGAGCCTTCAGGTGCTGTATCTCTCCATGCCATTGCTCTGCCTCCGTCTCTGGTGTCTGCTTCTCTGGTTAGGGTCCCATGTTCCGCTCATGCTCTTCCCTCTTGCTGTTCCTAGGGTCCTCTGTTCCTGGGATTAATTGCTCCCCCGTTTTTGTTATAAATCTTATACCTTTACAATTGTGACAATCATCATTAGTCACGATAACAATTGTTGTCATTGCTAAGTGCCGTCGAGTCAATTCCGACCCATAGCAACCCTGTATAGGGTTTCTGAGGAGCAACTGGTGAGCTTGAACTGCAGACCCTGCAGTTCAAACGGCTTTGCAGTCTGGCGCATTAACCTACAGCGACTCCATGATAACAACTACTCACTATTAAATACTTGTTGTTGTTCTTGTTAAGTGCCGTCGAATTGATTCTGACCCATAGCAACGCTGTATAGGGTTTCCAAGGAACAGCTGGTGAGCTTGAACTACCGACCTTGCAGTTCAAATGGCTTTGCAGTCTGACGCAATTGGCCCACAGCGCCTACTCACTATTAAATCTCAGTGGCACCTAACAACAACAACAACAACGTCTAATCAAAAGAATCCTATCCCCATATCTTTTCACCATACCCATCAAGACAAGATGGAAACTATTGAGTGGAGATTCTACCTTTCCCCACTTGCTTTGAAACTAAACTTTCTCTTGAAAACTGTAAGTCAGTAACTTCATGCCTTTATTTGTTGTTGTTGTTAGGTGCCATCGAGTTGGTACCAACTCATAGCGGCCCTATGCACAATAGAACAAAACACTGCCTGGTCTGGTCCCTGGGCCAGCCTCACAATTGTTGCCACGCTTGAGCCTTTTGCTAATCCATCTTGCTGGAGTCTTCCTCTTTTTCTCTGACCCTCTACCTTACCAAATATGATATCCTTCTCCAACGACTGTTCCCTCCTGACAATATGTCCGAAGTATGAGAGACGAAGTTTGGCCATCTTGGCCTCCAAGGAGCACTCTGGCTGTACTTCTTCCAACACAGATCTGTTGGTGCTATGGGCAGCCCATGGCACTTTCAATATTCTCCCCCAACACCATAACTCAAAAGCATCAATTCTTCTACGGTCTTCCTTATTTACTATCCAACTTTCACATGCATATGAGATTATTGAAAATACCATGGCTTGGGTCAGGCACACCTTAGTCCTCAAGCTGGCATCTTTGCTTTTCAACACTTTAAAAAAGGTCTTGTGAAACAGGTTTTCCTAATGTAATATGTCAAGTTTGATTTCTTGACTGCTGCTTCCATGAATGTTGACAGTTGATCAAAGAAGAATGAAGTCCTTGCAACTTCCACTGACAAGTAAACCAATGCTGCGACCAGTGAGCTTACAAGCCTGCTTGTGTGTTCCCATTGAGTTTCAATCTTAGAAGGGGGTTTGTCCTGAAGTGACTTATAATAGCAATACAGTCTGCTTCCTCCCACCCCATAATTTCTTTCAAGAATTATGTTCTGTTCCTCTAGCTGATCTGGGTAGGTCTGCATGTTCTTTTAAGAGGGAATGTCCCACCTCAGATGATTCTGTATGGGGTTCAGGATTCCATCCAAGGCCCCATAATCTACAAAGGTGACACAAGAAGACTTTTTCACTGGGCAAATTCTAGAAACCCTTTTAGGTATTCCAATCCATTATAAACTGAAGCCTGGCATGTTTCCTGAGATTCCTTTCTATCCCACTCAACTGTTTATTTTACATTACGTGACAGGGGAAACCAATATCCATAATACAATCTAGCACTTTAACATTATTTCTCCTCTTTTACTTATTCAGATCCCTGTATCACAGTAGCTGGACTTTCTTGTCTTACTACCATGAGTATCTCCTAGAACTCAACTAGATAATCCTTCATTAACTGCATTACCTGCAACATCCTGATGGTTCTTTTCAGCATTGTGTCTTTAATTCAGTTTCTTTATCTTCCATGCTTCTATTTGATTCCGACTTCCAGTGAATCTCTCTTATGATCAGTGACTCCCAAGTATGCCTAATTCAGATGAGTTGGGAAGTAACACACATAAGCATACGTACACACACTGCACATGTACATTCATAGACACACATACACAGATCCCCCAAATCCAACCTTGGAGATTTGAACTCATTTGGTCTTGGCAGATGTGTTAAGAATCAATGTTTTAAAATGCTTCTCCAGGCTATTCTAATGATTAACCATATTTGGAAATGTCTTTTTTTTTTTTTTTTTTTAAAGGTTTTTATTGTGGATTGAGTGGAAGTCTACAGGGCAGATCATCAGTTTTACATTCAACAAATCATACACCTTGCTTCATTATAATGATTATAATCCCCTCCATGTACCAACATTTAACAGTGTTTCTCTCTATCCACTTTAGCTTTAAAAAATAAAACAAAACAAAACCCACTCAGGCATATATAATAATTTACATCTCCAAAGGGCACATTCTGCAAGTCTGCCTCCTGGCCACCAGCTCTTAGTCCCTCTCTTCCCATGAATCAAGAGTCCTCAGCTGCTCCCTTTCTCCATGACCCGTCTCTGCCTCCATCTCTGGCATCGTTGCTTCTCTGGATAAGGCCCTGCATTCTGCTTGTGCTCTTCTTTTTCCCTTGATGGTCCTAGGGTCCTCTGTTTCTGGACTGTAAGATTAACCATTTCCCTGTTTTTGTTACAAAACTTCTAGCTTTACAATTGTGACATTCACAATTAGTCATGATAAATATTATTCACTATTGTGAAGCTACCAGCTGATAGGAAGAGAGGGCATACGCACAAGAACACCCACACCTGCAGACGGTACCCACGTGACCTGGCCCCGATGAATGGAT
>NW_006408627.1:851095-852785 GCF_000296735.1 Chrysochloris asiatica
TGTCTAAGTTGCCTGTCCCTATCTACCCTGTGTACAGAGGGGATAGCATTGATACTTGATGTGAAGACTCCTTCCCTCTCTGTTGGTATTTAGAGCTACTACCTCAATGAGCATAGGTCAGGTTAATCAAATTGTAGCAATTTACCCTTGTTTCCTTTATCAAAAAAAAAAAAATTTTTTTTTTTTTGGTGTAATCTTCCTGTAGTCCAGTTCTGATTATCAAGCCATCGGGGCTATGTCAAATGGGTACTGTCTGCAAGTTGGGGTGTTCTTGTGCATCTCCCCACATTTCATATCAGCTGGATGCTTCACTTTCAGCTCTAGCCCTCTGTGGCTATGTCCTTGTCCGTGGGGTCAAGTGTCACCACACTTTGGACCAACTAGCCCTTCCTCTTGTCTCTCGCATCTCCAGGGCAATGGGAGTCAATGGACTCAGCCCATTTCTTCATTGCTGCCTTTCTCCATCTTCCACTCACCAGTAGACCAGTGTGGTCACCAGAAAGCTTACATGCCTGCTCACGTGTTCCCTTTGAGTTTCAGTCTTAGATGCGAGTTTGTCCTGAAGGAACTTGATTGCTTGCCTTGATGGCTTCCAGGTGAACAGCTTGCTTATTGTTGTAGTAGCCAGTCATGCTGACATTTTTGTTTTGGGATTTTCCTGATGATTTTTCTTTGAAGATGCATCTTCTGTTGCTCTAGCTGTTCTAGGCTGGCCTGCTTGTCCTTGCTAGTGGGAATGTCCTACCTCATAAAGTTCTGGTTGGGACTCAGGATTCCACCTAAGGTCCTATATTCTGCCAAAGCATAGAACAAAGGCGTTGCACAAGGCTTATTTCACTGGGAAAGTTCTAGAACCACTTTTAGGTATTCCAATCAGTTATAGGCTGAAGACAGGCTTACAAGTTTTCTATAATCAAGTTTCCCAACATTCTTTTCTATCCCACTCAAGTGTCTATTTTACAATAGTAGGCAAGGGTGACCAATATTCATAAGACAGTCAATCATTTTAGTATTATTTCCCCTCTTCAAACTATGCCTAGATCCCTGTATCCCAGAGCCCTGTTGTTCCAAGGTTGAGCATGCATCACTATTTACCTCTGTCCCACTTAGGCCATGCAAACCTGCCTCAGTGTTCCCCTATATATCTTGTTCTTTAACCTACTCCTCCTTCTTATATTGTCCTCCCCAACACCCAAACTAAACCCTCCACCCCAACCCCACTATTGTGGTTACCTTATATTCTATGAACTCTTCCCTCCATTTAAGACAGTCTATTTTATCCTTTAATCTACCTGACCTTCTCACCACTTGGATCTCTGTTTCTCTGTGTTTACCTTCTTTCACATTGTAATTGTTTTGATCATAGATGGACCTCCCAGATCCTCTCTTCTTATAATTTTATTATGTTCTTGATTCTTCCGTTTGTTGATTGAGTTCAGGGTGATGCTACCACATATGTCATTCTCTGGTTGTTGTCTTTATTGGTTCTCAGTCCACAGAACTCCCTTTTGGATGTTTTTCATAGCAGGGTTGGCTTTGGAAAAATCCCTTAGCTTATGTTTATCCTGGAATGTTTTGATTACATCATCATATTTGACTGACAGCTTTGCTGGGTAGAGGATTGTTGGTTGGTGGTTTTTTTTTCTTTTTATGTTTTATATGTTGTTGTTGTTGTTAAGTGCCGTTGAGT
>NW_006408627.1:872951-886676 GCF_000296735.1 Chrysochloris asiatica
CCGAACCAGGAAGCAATGGATTTCTTGTTTCTGCCACAAACTCCCCAGCTGTAAGTCTTCCACCCTTCTAAATATTCCTTTATATGTGGTTAAGAGTACTGGGACCATTCCCTGAGCCTTCTTGTTCTGTATTCTGTGTTGTTCTTGGCAGAGCTCATCACCACACTTCCACCCGATCCGCCATCTTTTTCCGGAAGTCCTTTCGTTGGGTTTTAAATGGAAACTGTCAGTTCAAGTTTTGAGGAGATCTGTGCGCATGCATAGTAGACTCTGCTGGGTGTGCATGTGGGGTGTCCACTTACTCAGGCACCTCTCTAGTCACCGTAATGGATGTGCACAGACAGTGAAAGACCAATGAGCAAATACAACAACAAAAAAAGAATGTCCACATCTTTATCTTCACTTTTCTTTCAGGGGTCTGTGGCTGCTCTGATCATTCCCCTATTTGGTCTTACCCAAGATGGCTGCCCCGGGAGCAGCTGAGCATCTTAAATTAGAAAGAACTATATTTCTTGCTTCTGCTACAAACTTCCCTAGCTGTATACTTTCCAACCTTCTAAATATTCCTTTATATATAGTTTATAGTTCTGGCCCCATCCCTTGAGCCTACTTGGTCGGGTATTCTGTGTTGTTGTTGACAGAGCTCCTCACTGTACTCCTACTCGGTCTGCCATCTTGTTTGTTCTCACTGGTAATATCTTTTTTAGACAAATACAATCATTTGTTAATTTAATGCCCAGCCAGCAATGAATCCCTACCATCCTTTATCATCTTCTTGGGTTATTACCTAAAAACTTACCTTATGACTGCACTCCATGCAGCTGTTTAAAAGCCTGTTTCTCCTCTTCCTTAGCCCAAGGATAAAATTCTGACTTCTTGTTTAGCATAGAAAGTTCTTTCCAAAGCATTTCCTGCCCATATTTCTAGATTTCTCTCCTACTACTCTCCTTCAAAGAAGTCTTGTTAGTGTAGTGGACTATAAGCTGAGTTGCTAACTGCAAGGTCAGCAGTTTGAATCTACCAGTAATTCTTCAGAATAAATATGAGACATTCTGTTCCCATAAAGATTTACAACCTTGGAAAGCATATGAGGTTCATACAGGGGCACTATGTGTTGAACTGTTACTGTCCCCAGGACACTGTGCATTTGAATGCCTCTCCTCCACCCTGAAGCAAAATTTTCCTTAAATGACGCCTGTATGAAGCCTTTTCTGATTGGATCTGACAGTTAGTTGCTCTGTGATCTTAGGCCTCTTTTTCATGCAAATAAAATCACATTAACCAGATAGTACAGTAATTTGTCTTCTCTAGATTTCAGACTACATGATGCCAAGGACTCCTTTATGCATCTTCTTATTTCCAAACCTAGCACAGGATCTGGAAAACAATAATTCCAATAATTGTATAAAGAATGCATGAGTGAAATAACACCACTTTTATAGGACAGTGGTTAGAAACATAGATTGATTTCACATGAATAAGATTAGGTTCTCAATTATGCCACTTACTAGCTGTATGAAGTAGGCCGAGTCACTTACCTCTCTGTGCCTCAATTCCCCCATAGGAAGGGGCTTCAATATTCTCCTCCAACACCATAACTCAAAAGCATCAATTCTTCTATGGTCTTCCTTATTCACTGTTCAGCTTTCGCATGCATATGAGGTTATTGAAAATTCCATTGCTTGGGTCAGATGCACCTTAGTCCTCAAACTGACATCTTTGCTCTTCAAAACTTTAAAGAGGTCTTGTGCAGCAGTTTTGCCTAATGCAATATGTAGTTTGATTTCTTGAATGCTACTTCCTTGAATGTTAATTGTTGATCTGAGCAAAATGAAGTCTTTAACAACATCATTTTTTTCTCCACTGATAATGATGTTATTTATTGATCCAATGCTGAGGATTTTTGTTTTCTTTACATTGAGATGCAACCCATACTGAAGACTGTGGTCTTTGATCTTCATCAATAATTATTTCAAGTCTGTCTCTCCTTCTTTCTAGCCTGTCTTTGTGTCTCCTCTTCCCAGTCTGTCTTCATCTGGAAGCTCATCTGAAAACTGTTTACTGTAGGTGACCCTGCTGGTACTTAAAATACCTGTGGCATAGCTTCCAGAATCACAGCAACAAGCTCCCATAGTACAACAAACTGACAGACAAGTGGTTGTGATAAAATAGAGAGTCAGTGAATAAGAAGACTATGAGGGAGATGGATAGGCACAGTGGCAACAACAATGGAATCAAGCATAACAATATTTGTGAGGATGGTGGAGACCAGGTAATGTTTCATTCTGTTGTGCATACAGTTACTATGAGTCAGAACTGACTCATTGGCACCTAACAACAAAAACAACAGCATAATCCTGTCTCATTAACATCAGCGAGATTAGAGTTTACATCAGATCACAAAATGGAGGTAATATAAAAATTTTATTTTTTTTGTCGATTTACGTTGATACATATTTATGGGAACACAAATCCATGATGTTCCATCTTTTGGTTCCCTAAGTTCATGTCCTCATCACATGTAACACAAATTTACCCAATGATACCATTCCAAAAGTCTTAAATCAACTCCAAGTTCAAAATATCCCGGGGCAAATTCCTCTTCACCTATGAACCTGTGAACTCTGGAGCACAAGTTATCTGTTTCCAAAGTACAATCGTGGGGGTAATCAGGCATCTTACAGTTCCTCTGGGTTCAGGGTCATGGAAGCTGAGGTTTTTTCTGAAAAGGATCAAAAAGAGGTTCCTGGATAAAATCAGAAAAATGTGGAACAAAACTTAAATCATTAAAAACACTGGACTTAATGATCTAATAGGGAATAGTGGAATCTATGACCCTTAATCACGTCAAGTCTAGAACTGAACTCATCCTGTGGCTCATCTTTGGTCAAACAATAGACAGGATTAAAAGGTGAACTCGTGACTCAAAATGAGAAGAAAGAGATATCAGACTTCCACTAGTTACTATAATATGGAATGTATGAAGTATGAATCTAGGACAATTGGGATTTGTAAAAAATGAAATGGAACACATAAAGATTAATATGCTAGGCATTGTTGTTACCGCTGTTAGGTGTCATTGAGTTGATCTGAGCTCTTAGTGATGCTATGTAAAACTGCTCAGTAGTCCTGGCAATTTTTAGTAGGCATGATATGAAGTTTCACCATCCTCGTTTTTAAGGAGAGTTCTGGTTATACTTCTAAGAAAAATTTGTTTGCTTTTCTGGCAGTCCATGATACTTTCAATATTCTTTGCCAACATCATAATTCAAAGGCATCAATTCTTTTTTGGTCTTCCTTATTCATTGTCCAGTTTTCACATGCATACAAGACTATTGAAAATATCATGACTTAGGTTAGGCATACCTTAGTTCTCAAAGTGACTCTTTTGTTCTTTAACACTTTGAAGAGGTCAGTGCAAAAGATTTGCCCAGTGTGATACATTGTTTGACTTTTTGACTACTTCTTCCATGAATATTGGCTGTTTATCTGAAAGTAATGAAATCCTTCAATCTTTTTTTCTGTTTATTATGATGTTGTTGATTAGTCCAGTTGTGAGAATGTTTGTTTTCTTTGCCTTGAGTTAAAATCTATACTGAAGACTCTATTCTTTGATTTTCATCAGTAAGTGCGTCAAGTCCTCTTTGCCATCAACAAGCAAGGTTGTGTCTGCTAATTGCAAATTGTTGATGAGCCTTTCTCCAATCCTGATGCCTTATTCTTCTTTATAAAATCCAGCATCTCGAATTATTTATTCAGCATACAGATTGACTAAGTATAATGAAAGGTTACATCCCAATAAACACCTTTCCTGATTTTAGACCAAAAAGTTCTGTTCTGTTTGAACAAATGCCTTCTTGACCTATATACAGGTTCACTATGCACACAATTAAATGCTTTGGAATTCCCAGTCTTTGCAATGCTATTCATAGTTCATAGTTCGTTATGATCCACACAGGCAAAAGCATTTGCATAATCAATAAAACACAAGCAAAGCTCTTTGTGGTTTTCTCTGCTTTCAACTAAGATTCATCTGACCTCAGCAATGATATTCCTTGTTCACATTCTTTTCTGAATGCAGCTTCAATTTCTGGGAACTTCTTGTTGGTATATTGCTGCAACTATTTTTGAATTTTCTTCAACAAAATTTTACTTATGATTATAGCTCAAAAATTTCTGAATTCTGTAGGGTCACCTTTCTTTGAAATGGGTACAGATATATGACTCTCTTTCAGTCAGTTGGCCGGGTAGCTGTCTTCCAAAATTCTTGGCATAGGCTAGTGAGTTCTTTCAGCACTACATCAGTTTATTGAAACATTTCGATTGATATTCTGCCAATTGCTGGTGCTTTGAGTTTTACTAATGTTTTCAGTGTTGTTAAGTGCTGTTAAGTTGGTTCTAATTCATAGCAACCCTGTATAGGGTTTCCAAGGAGTGGTTTGTGAGTTTGAACTGCTGACCTTGTGGTTCAAACTGACCCTGTGGTCCACCACACCATAGCAGGACTCCCCATGTCTTCAATGTAGCTTGGACTTCTTCTTTCTACACTAACGATTCTTGATCATATGCTACCTCTTGAAATTGTTGGACCTCAGCCAATTGTATTTGGTACAGTGACTTTTTTTTTTTTTTTTTTTTCAATTATTGCTGCCTGAGAAATGCTGAGTGTGTTCTTCGTTTTTGGTTTTCTAGCTTCAGATCTCTGTATATTTCATTATACTATTTTACTTTGTCATCTTGAACTGCCCTTTGCAATTTTCTGTTCAACTTTTTAAAAACTTTATTATGAATCAAGTGATGGTTTACAGAGAACATCAGTTTTCATTAATTGATTCGTATATGTTTTGTTTTATGCCATTGACTGCAATCCCCACAATATAACATATCCAACTTCCTCACTTTGCTTTCTTTTTTCATTTCTTCTTTTTTCCTAACCTTTCTGGACTTTGTCTTTGGGTAAATGCTGTCATTTAGAACTCAAATGGTTGATTATTGTATATTCAGTTCATTTACTTCATAATTTCTTCCACTGACTTTAGCTTCTATATGTTTAAGAGCAAGTTTCAAAGTCTTTTCTGATATCTATTTTGTTTTTTTCTTTCTTTCTTGTCTTTTTAATGACCTTTTACTTTATTTATGTATGATGATTTTGATGTCATCCCACAACTCATCTGTTCTTTTTTCATTAGTGCTCAATGTGTCAATTCTGTTTTTGAGATGGTCTCTAAACTCAGAGGGGATATACTGAGGGTTGTGTTTTGGCTCTCATGGACTCGTTTTAATTTTCTTCAGCTTCAATCTCAATTTCTGTATTGATGATTGCATAGTAATGGAGCAATAGTGGTCTTTTCTACAGTCAGCTCTTGATCTTGTTTTAGTTGATGATGTTGAATGTCTCCATGGCATCTTCCCTCAGATATAGTCAATTTGATGTTTATATATTCCATCTGGTAAAGTCCACGTATGTTTTTATTGTTGTTATGTGCTGTTGAGTCAATTCTGACTCATAGTGATATATGGTGGTGGTGGTGGTTATGCTCCATGCAGTTGGTTCTGACTCATAGTGACCCTAGATAGGGTTTCTGAGGCTGTAAATCTTTACAGGAGCAGAAACCTCCATCTTTCTCCTGTGGAACCAGTGGTAGTTTCAAACTGCTGATGGTAAGATTAGCAGCCTGATTTGTAATCACTACACTACCAGAGCTCCTTGCATAGTGATGTATTGTTGTTGTTGTTATGTGCCGTGGAGTAGGTTCCGACTCATAGTGACCCTGTAACAGGGTTTCCGAGGCTGTAAATCTTTATGGGAGCAGAAAGCCTCATCTTTTTCCAGCGGAACAGCTGGTAGTTTCAAACTGCTGACCTTGCTGTTTGCAGCCCGATTCGTAACCACTATGCTACCAGAGCTCCTTATAGTGATTATGTCATTGAAAAAAGATACTTGCAATGAATATATGGTCTTGCAAAATTCTATCATGTGATCATCATTTCTATTACCAAGACCATATTTTCCAACTATTTTTCCATCCTCTGGGAGCACAGTGACTTCACAGGATAAACACTGGATTGCAAACTGCAAGGTCAGTGGTTCAAGCCCACCAGCAGTTTCATGGGAGAAAGATGAGGCCACAAGATATTTAAAGCTTCAGAAATTCTACACAGGGTCACTATGAGTTGAAACCAGCACCATGCACTTAACAACAAACAATAATCCTCCCTCTCTGTTTCCAACGTTCACGTTCCAATCACCAGTAATTATCAATGCATCTTGACTGCATGTTTAATCAATTTCAGACTGGTGCTATTGGTGGTAGTGGTTGGTGGTTATGTGCCGTGGAGTCGGTTCTGACTAATAGCGAACCTGTACAGGGTTTCCGAGACTGTAAATCTTTACAGCAGCAGAAAGCCTCATCTTTCTCCCACAGAACAGCTGGTAGTTTTGAACAGCTGACCTTAAGGTTAGCATCCTGATTCGTAACTACTACACTATCAGAGCGTAGTGATGCTATTGGTAGAACACTTCAATTTCTTCATCATTGTCTTTGGTAGTTGGTACATAAATTTGAGTAGTAGTTATATTATGTTGTCTTCTTTGTTGACATATGGCTGTTATTCTATCATAGACAGCATTGTATTTCAAGGTAAATATTAAAATATTCTCTCTTATGATAAATGTGATGCCATTCCTCTTGAGTTTGTCATTGCTGGCATAGTAAATCATATGATCATCCTATTCAAAATGGATAATGTCAGCCCATTTCAGCTCACCAATGCTTATGATACTGGTACCTATGCATTCCATTTTATTTCTGATGAATTCCAATTTTTCTAGATTAATACTTCATAATTCATCATTCCAGTTATTAAGAGATGTTTGGAACTGTTTCTTCTTATTTTGAATTACCACATTCTTGGAGGGATTATAGACGTTAATGCCATAATCAAAGACTTGAAGGATGCAGGGGTGGTGATTCCCACTATATCCCCATTTAACTTTTCTATTTGGTCTGTGCAAAAAACAGATGGATCATGGAGAATGACAGTGGATTATAGTAAACTTAACTGGGTGGTGATTCCAAATCCAGTTGCTGTTTCAGACGTGGTTTCATTGCTTGAGCAAATAAAACTTGATAACTGGTATGCAGTTTTTGATCTGCCAATGTAATTTTCTTGATCCTGGTTTTGATGGATCACCAGAAGTAGTTTGCCGTTAGCTGGCAAGGCCAACAATCTTATCTTAGCAGTATATCAACTCTTCAACAGTATGTCATAATTGAGTCCGCAGAGAACTTGATTGCTTCTCCCTTCCACAAGACATCACACTGATCCATTACATTGATGGTATTATTAAGGATGGCATATAAATGACTCTAGATTTATTAGAAAAACACCTGTATGCATGTTGTTGTTAAGTGTTGTCAAGTCAGTTCTGACCCATAATGAACCTGTACAGGGTTTCCAAGGAGACGCTGGTGAGCTTGAACCGCTGACCTTGCATTTCAAAGCAACTTTGCAGTATAGTGCATGAACCCAAATTTAACCCAACAAAAAGTCTGTTGCCTTCCACCTCAGTAAAACTTCTAGAGGTTTAGTGGTGTTAAGCATTTTGAGATATTGCTACTAAAGTGAAGGATAAGTTATTGCATTTGGCTCTTCCCACAACTAAAAAGGAGGTATAATATCAAGTGGGCCTCTTTGGATTTTGGTGGTAATGTATCTTTTGTTTGGGTGCATTATTCTGGCCTATTTATCAAGTGACTGAAAGAGCTACTAGTTTTAAATGGGGCCCAGAAGTAGAGAAGACTCTACAAACAGGTTCAGTGTGCCTTGCAAGCCACTTGAAACATATGATTCAGTTGATTCAATGGTGCTTGAGTTGTCAGTGCCCTATAGAGATCCAGTTTGGAGTCTTTAGTAGACCTCTATTGGTGAATCACAGAATAGACTCTTAAGATTTTGTAGCAAAACCCAGCCATCCTCTGCAGATAACAGCTTTGGGCTTGTTACTGGGACTTAGTAAGAATTAGACACCTAACCATGGGCTATCAAGTCACCATGTGACCTGAACTGCCTATCATGAAGTAGGTGTTTGATTCACAGAGTAATAAATTGGGATCTGCACAGCAGCCCTCCCTCATTAAATTGAAGTGGTATATGCAAGACCAGATTTGATTTGAGTAGGACATGAAAGCACAAATAAGTTGCATGAAGAAGTGCCCTAAATACCCATGGTTTCCACTCTGTATCACTTTCTCTTTCTTAGTTGACTTCGATGGGGAGTTACTTATTATCAGTCAACTGAGGAAGAGAAAACTCTTGCTTGGTTTCCAGATGGTTCCACTCAAAAATGGAAAGCAACAGCATTACAGCCCCTTTCTGAGATCTCTTTTAATAGTGGTAAAGGGAAATTCTCCCAATGGGCCGAACTTTGAACAGTGCATCTCATTGTTCATTTTGCTTGGAAGAAGTGGCCAGATACACAACTGCTGTGGGTGATGGTTTGGCTGAATAGTCAGGGACTTGGAAGAAGCATGATTGGAAAATTGGTGAAAAGGAAGTGTGGGGAAGAGTGGGCCAAAAAAAGTGAAGATAATTGTCTCATTTGAATGTTCACCAAAAGATTAACTCAGCAGAGGAGGATTTTTTTTTTTTTAAACAAGACATATGATTTACTCAAAATGAACATGGTACAAAAATAAACAGAAAACCAAGTTAATTTACCTTATTTCTTTAGCTCAGATGAGATTTTAGGGGATTGTAATTAATGTTCTTCATGAAACTAAATGCATATTAAGTGTTTAAAGGGAAACTAATTTGTTCTATAAATTTTCCCAAATCACAATAAAATGTCTCTACCCTCAAGAGATTTCTTAGGGATACTATAAATGATATAATTATGTAAGTCAACATATTTTCAGTTTCCCACTTTTACCAGATCTTCCCCTCACCCTGTGTATTTAAGCATACATACACAACATTATTCAGCAAATGCCTCCCCAAAAATTATTTAATAAACCATAAAAATTGCACATTTCAGCAGTTATAAGAATTCTAGCACAGAAAATCCCAAAGTTCCAGCATTTAGTAGCTGAGAGGTAGAGAATGCTTTACAATGAAATCTTATATAAAAAATTCTTCTTCGTGGCAGTCAAGTGGATAGGATTGCAGGTTTTGTGGAAACTATTTACCCCCTTTTCCCAGCTCCTCCTGTAATTGCCCAATGACTCATCAACAAGTGGTCATGGTGGCAAGGATGCGGATTATGCATTATGGCTCAGCAACGTGGACTTCCACTCACCAAGACTGACGTGGTTACAGTCATTGCTGAGTGCCCCATCTGCCAGCAACAGAAACTAACATTGAGGCTGTGATAAGGGCTAGTTCCTTGGGAACATCAGCCAGAAATCTGGTGGCTAGTTGATGACCTCAGACCACTTCCATCATTGAAAGGACAGCATTTTGTTCTCATTGGAATAGATTCTCTGGATACAGATTTGCTTTCCATGAATAAAATGTTTCTGCCCAAACTACCCTCTTTGGACTTGCAGAAGGCCTTATCCACCACGGTATCCCACATAGCATCACCTTGGATTAAGTGACTCACTTCACAGCAAATAAAGTGTGGTAATGGATGGACCCATGTTCATGGAATTTACTGGTCTTACCACTTCTCTCATTATTCTATAGGAGTTAGCTTGATAAACAGTGGAATGGTCTTCTAAAGATACAATTGTAGTGCCAGTCAATTAACAATACCTTACAGGGCTGGGACAATGTCCTCCAGTAAGCTATATCTGCTCTAAACCAGTGTCCAATATATGGTGCAATTTCTCCAATAGCCAGGATTCATGGGTCCAGGAATCAAGAGGTGGAAATGGGAGTGGCAACTCTCACTGTTACTCCTAGTTACCCACTTGCAAAATCTTTGTTTCCTGTCCCTATAACACGGTGCTCTTTAGGTCTGGAGGTCTTCATTCCAAAGGGAGGAATACTTACACCTGGAGACCCAAAAACTGATCCCATTGACTGGGAATCTAAGAATGTCCCCAAGCCTTTTTGGGCTCCTTGTATATCTGGATAAACAGGCAAAGAAGGGAATTACTGTATTAGGCGGTATAATTGCTCCTGGTTACCAAGGAGAAATCAGGTTGATATTACATAATGAAGGTGAAGAAGAATTTGTCTGTAATTCAGTAAACTCTTTAGGACATCTCTCAGTACTACCATATCTTGTGATGAAACTCAATGGTAAGCTATAGCGATCCAATTCTAACATGACTAATAATGGCCTAGACTTTTCAAGAATGAATATTTGGGTCACCCCTCCAGGCAAAGATCCACACCAACTGAGGCATTTGCCAAGGGTAAAGGGAATACACTATGGGTGGTGTAAGAAGATAGTTCTCAATACCAGCTATGGGCATGCGAACAGTTTCAGAAACAAGTACTGTAATTTTTCTTAGTACTTGTTCATTGTATGTGTACATCAAATATTTTTGTTTTGTTCAATTATAAACTATAACATGTTAATGGAGTCAGTGTATTGTTTGTTGTATGTGTCAGCTGTGTCATGGTAGGTACTACTATGACTTTACTATGGTCTTTATTTAGAGATTATGTATGGTTTAAGGAGTACTAGTATGGCACTGTGGAATAAACACTGGGCTGCTAATCACAAGGTTGATAATTCAAGTCCACCCGTTCCTCTGTGGAAACTTTATACAGGGTCACTATGAGTTGGAACCACAACTCATCTGTCAGTATGTCATACTGTGGTGGTTTGTGAGTTGCTGTTATTCTGAAAGCTATGTCACAGGTCTTTTAAATACCAAAGGGGCATCCACAGTGGTCAGGTTTCAGTTGAGCTTTCAGACAAAGACAGACTAGGAAGAAGGAGAGACGTACTACTTACAAATATTTAGTCATTGAAAACCTATGGATAGCAGTGGATCACTGTCAGCACAAGAATACTGACTATTGAAATATGATGATGAGCACAAGAATATTGTCAGATACAGTACCAGAAGATGAGCCCTTCAAGTTGGAAGGCACTAAAAATATGAGTGGGGAAGAGCTGCCTCCTCAAAGTAGAGTTGACTGTGATGACTCAAATGGAGTGAAGCATTCAGGCGCTTCATTTGCTGATGGAGCACAACTCAAAATGAAGAGAAGCAGCTGTATGTAGCTGTAAACATCCATTAATATTTGGAACATGGAATGTACAAACTATGAATCTAGGAAAATTGGAAATTGTCAAAAATGAAATGGAATGCATAAACATTGATATCCTAGGCATTAATGAAGTGAAATGGACTGGTATTGGCCATTCTGAATCTGACAACCACATGGTGCACTATGCCAGGAATGATAAACTGAAGAGGAATGCATCACATTCATCAACAAAAAGAACATATCAAGATCTGTCTTGAAGTACAATGCTGTCTGTGATAGGATAATATCTATCCACCTACAAGGAAGACCAGTTAATACAATATTATTCAATTGTATACACCAACCACTAAAGCCAATGATAATGAAATTGCAGAATTCTACCAACCTCATCAGTTTGAAATTGATCAAACATGTAATTAAAATGTGTTGATAATTACTGGCAATTGGAATGCAAATTGGAAACAAAGAAGAAGGATCAGTAGTTGGAAAATATGGCCTTGGTGATAGAAACAATACTAGACATTACATGATAGAATTTTGCAAGAGCAATGACTTCTTCATTGCAAATACCTTTTAAAATAACATTAAAGACAATTATACACATGGACTTCACCAGATGGAATACACAGAAATCAAAGTGACTACATTTGTGGATAGAAAAGGTGGAAAAGCACCATACCATCAGCCAAAACAATGCCAGGGGCAGACTGTGCAACACGCCATCAATTGCTCATCTGCAAATTCAGGTTGAAGCTGAAGAAAATTAAATCAAGTCCACAAGAGCCAAAATATGGTCTTGAACACATCCCACCTGAATTTAGAGAATATCTCAAGTACAGATTTGATGTATTATACTCCCAAACCGAAAGACCATAAGAATTGTGAGATGACATCAAGAACATCATACAGAAAGAAAGCAAAAGGTCATTAAGAAGACAAGAAAGAAGGAAAAGATTAAAATGGATGTCAGAAGTGACTGTGAAACTTTCTCTCCAGTGCAGATATCCTAAAGCAAATGGAAGAAATGAGGAGGTAAAAGAGCTGAACAGAGAATTTCAAAGGCCAGCTGGAGAAGACAAAGTCAACATTATAATGCAATGTGCAAAGACTTGGAGTTAGACAATCAAAAGGGAAGAACACATTCAGAATTTGTCAAGCTGAGGGAGCTGAAGAAAAAATTCAAGCATCGACTTGAAGTATTGAAGGATTATATGCGCAAAATATTGAATGATGCAGAAAGCATCAAAAGAAGATTGAAGGAATACACAGACTCTTTGTACCAAAAAGAAGTGGTCGATAGGCAAACATTTCAAGAGGTAATATATGATTAATAGCCAATGATACTGAATGAAAAAGTCCAAGGTGCACTGAAAGCATTGGCAAAGAACAAGGCTCCAGGAATTGATGCAATACAAATTGAAATCTTTCAACAAACTGATGTGGCATTGCAAACACACACTCATCTATGCCAAGAAATTTTGAAGACAATTACCTGGCTAACTGACTGGAAGAGATCTATATCTGTCTCCACTCCAAAGACAGGTAACCCAACGGAATGCGGAAGGCATTGGACAGTATCATTAAAATTACATGCAAGTAAAATTTGCTAAAAATAGTACAAAAACGGTGCAACCATACATTGACAGAGAGCATCCATGGCTTCAAGCCGGATTCAGAAGAGGATGTGGAATGAGGGATATCATTGCTGATGTCAAATGGATCTTGATAGAAAGCAGAGAATACCAGAAAGATGTTTGCCTGTGCTTTATTGAGTATGCAAAGGCTTTCAATTGTGTGGATCATGACAAGCTATGGACAACTTTGCAGAGAATGGGTGTTTCAAACACTTAATTATGTTCATATAGAACCTGTACACAGACCAAGATTTTTTCAAACAGAAGAAGGGAAAACTTAATGGTTTAAAATTAAGAAAGCGGTGTGCCAGGGTTGTGTTCTTTCACCATACTTATTCAATCTGTATGCTTAACAAACAATCCTAGAAGCTGGGTTATATGAAGAAAAACATGACATCAGGATTGGAGGAAGACTCATTAACAACCTCTGATATGCAGATGATGCAGTCTTACTTGCTGAAAGTGAAAAGGACTTAAAATACTTACTGATGAAGATCAAAGACCACAGCTTTTTTTTAAGTCCATCTCTGGTGTCGCTGCTTCTCTGGAGAGGGTCTCGCATTCTACTTGTGCTATTATCCCTTGATGGTCCTGGGATTCTCTGTTTCTGGACTGTAAAATTAACTACTCCCCCAAGTTTGTTACAAAACATCTACCTATACAATTGTGACAGTTGAAATTAGTCATGATAACAATTATTTATTATTGAATCATAAGAATATTATCCCCATTTCTTTTCACCAGACCCTTAGAGATAAGATAAAAAACATTCAGTGGGGACGCTATCTCCGCCTCCCCCTCCCCCCCACCCACACACACTTTAACCTAACTCCCTCTTGAAAACTTTTAAGCTAGCCACTTTGTGCCTTTATCACCCCCTCATTTTAGGTAGCCAATGTCTAAGTTGCCCATCCCTATC
>NW_006408627.1:886776-895723 GCF_000296735.1 Chrysochloris asiatica
TGCCTTTATCACCCCCTCATTTTAGGTAGCCAATGTCTAAGTTGCCCATCCCTATCTACCTTGTATACAGAGGGTATAGCATTGATACTCCTCCCTTCTCTGTTGGTATTTTGATGTGAAAACTCCTCCCTTCTCTGTTGGTATTTTGAGCTACTACATCCACGAGTATAGGTCAAGTTCATCAAATTTCAGCAATTTACCCTTGCTTCCTTTATCAAAAAAAAAAAAAAATTAAAAATCTTCGTCTAGCTGAGTTCTGATTATCAAGCCATTGAGGCTAGGTCAAATAGGTACTGTCTGCAAGTTTGGAAGTTTTTGTGCATCTCCCCTCACTTCATATCAGCTTGATGCTTCACTATCAGCTCTATCTCTCTGTGGCTATGACTTGTCCGTGGGCTCAGGTGTCCCCAGGTCTCACCACACGTTGGACCAACTATCCCTTCCTCTTCTCTCTCTTATCTCCAGGTCAACAGGAGTATATGGAATGTGGTTGAACTCAGCCCATTTCTACATTGCTGCCTTTCCACCAATAGACCAATGTGGTCACCAGAAAAATCTTGCTTGTTTTTTGCTGGATCTGGATCCTGCATCTGGCTTGTTATCCAATCTTTGGTTCTTTGGACTTGAGCTAGTGGCCTGCTGTGTTGCCTGCCAATCCTGGGAGTTATTAGTAGCCTGTTATCTTACCTGCTGATCTTGGACTCATTTGCCTCTGCAGCCAGAAACTTGCCATCTGACTGGCAGAGCTTGTTTCATCAATTCCTGCAGCTATGTGAGTCATGAGAAACTTTTAGCCTTTATCTGACCCACAGACTTGGAACTTGTCCACCTCTACAACTCTGTGAGTCATTCCCTGATATAAACCTGTATGTGTGTGCCTGTATGCTTCATTGGTTTTGCTTCTCTAGAGAATCCACCCTAAGGCCATATGCTTGTCTAATTCAAAATGGCCAATACTTGTCCACTTAAGTTCATTAATGCCTAGGATATTGATTGTAATGATTTCCTTTTTATTTTTAAAGACTTCCAATTTTCCTAGATTCATACTTTGTACATTCATGTTTGGATTATTAGTTGATGTCTTCATTGTCTTTTCTCATTTTGAGTTGTATCTCATCAGCAAATGACAGTCTTGAAATTTTTGTTCCATCCATGTTATTAAGGTTGGTTCTACTTTGAGGAAGCAGCTCTTCCTCAGTTGTATTTTGAGCCTCTTCTAACCTGAAGGACTCGTGTTCTGGAACTATATTAGACAATGTCCCATTGCTATTCATGATTTCCAGTGGCTAATTTCTCCGAAGTGGACTTTCTATTCCTTCTTCCTAGTCTGTTCTTGGAGTACTGGTTTGGCACAGTAGGATAAGCACTTGACTGCTAACCACAAAGTTGGTGGCTCAAACCCATCAGTTGCTCCTTGGAAACACAGTACAGGGTTGCTATGAGTTGGAACTGACTCGATGGAACTTAACAACAACAACAGTCTGCTTTAAGTCTTGAAGTTCTGCTGAAACTTGTCCACCATGGGAAATCCTGCTGGTATTTAAAATAGCAGTGGCATATTTTCTAGCATCACAGCAACACCCGACCTGCAGTAGTATGGCAAACTCACAGACAAACTCATAGAGGTCAGGCTATCATAATTTGTCAGTAGCTATTTTTTCACTGCCAGGAACATCCTATCCAAAACCATGTGTCTGTTGTTGTTACTCAGTGCCATGGAGTTGATTCCAACTCATAGTGATCCTGTACATGTTTTTCAAGGAGCAACTGGTGGATTTAAACCACCAACTCTGAGTGCTTATCCTACAGTGAACCTCCTAGTTTTCGTGAACTCAGTTTATATCTTCTGATTATAAAGACTTTCCTAAATTTTCAAGTAGAGCTTATTACTTACAGACTCATGCCTCCATTCTATTCGATATGTATTTATTTACTTAGTGGTATTTTCCTGATTTGATGGCACTTAACAACAACTATTTAATAACCGCTTTGTCACTAAACAGGATTTGTCTTTAAGTTCCAAGTATTTAACACATCAAGTGGTTGTTGTGTTGTTAAGTGCTGAGGAGTGGATTTGGACTTACAGTGACCCTGTATAGGATTTCCAAGAAATAGCTGGTGGCTTTGAACCATCGACTTTGCGCTTAGCAGTCCTATGCTTACCACACTAGGACTCCATAGTTGATATACTATTTATTTGCTGATTAGATGAATGAATAAATATAACGTTTAGTATCCTATAAACTCACTGAGGGCATACATTTTGCCTTTTTATTCCTTGTCTGTGAGGAAGCTTTGCAAATAATATATTAAAAATTCTTTGATGATTCAGATATTACATTAGATTCAGATATTACCTTTGAGTCTCTATTCTAAACATATTATATGTAGTATATATCTTTCTATATATAATTATGGATCTAAGTTATAGACTAAATGTAATTTATGATGATCTTAGAAGTCTGGTTTTTAGATGAAGATCCCTGAACTCTGATGGGTCAAAATGTAATTTAAAAAAATCATTGAATGATTTTCAGTGCTGTAAAACATGCAACAGAAATTATATATTAACCTAGTCCAAATTTTTTAAAGTATTAAGTTCTTTGCTTTTTGGCATAATTTTGTTACATGGTAAATCAGAAACTCATAATGACAACTAACAATTGCTGGCTAATTAAAGAATATTTAATAATTTCAACTTGAAACATAAATCTTTCATGATATGGCACACATAGGAAGCCTATATAAAAAGTTATTAGCAAAGGAAAGGATGTTATTTTTATGAATGCCATTTTCATTACACTTTGTATTCCTAGAATTTTTTTCTTGCTTGTCCTGAACATGTGATATTGGACAATGTCTCTATAACTAAAGGTCTGGCTGAGCTGGTTTGCAGTTGGTTATTTGAAATGACATGGTTCAACTGCCCAGGAGGATAGACCAAGCTCACCAATTAAATTTCTTGAAAATATACAATTTTCTTTGTTTTATATCAATAAGTGTTCTAAGAATTGTTTTGACTTTTTGGTGAGCTTTGATGGGGATTTTCATCCTTTAGACCTGCAATTATAGTGCCTTGAATCTACTTGATATAGATTTTCTATCCAAAGTGTTCTTAATTCCTACCAAGTGATTGAGTGACACCATGTAAATAAGATATACAGGACTCTAAGGCTGGGATTGGTTAGTTTTGCCCTCCAGCTAGGTTTAAAAGGAGCCATTTCAGAAGCAGAAACAGTAGATCCCAGGACCACCAAGAAGGAAGAGTCTGAGTGACATGTGAGATCCCTACCTGGAGAAACGGAGAGTAGAGGTGGTGGCATGGAGTGACAGAGTAGCTTTGTGCTCTAGTCTCTTGGACTGAATAAAGCGGAGTACCTGTGGGCAGAAGACTAGAGTGAAGAAAGGGTCTATTGGGCATTCACAAACTGGCTAAAAGAACTTTGTTAACACTTACTGGAGAAGGGCAGTGGCCAAGGGACCACATGGCTGAGAAGTCAAAGACAAGAGTGAGTCATGCCTGCAATATGGCAGAAGAGACATTCTTGACTGGGGAACTGATGCATCCTGAATTAGTTTTTTTAAAGATTTTATTGTGAATTATATGATAGTTTACATGGGAGAACATTAGCTTTACATTCATTCTATCGTATATTATTTCATTGCCATGGTTACAATTTCCTCCATGCATCATCAACCAACAAAATTGTATACCCTGTAACCTGACCCCTGGTTGTAAGCACACAACCCCTCTCCCTTTCTGGGTCTAAAGTCCCCAGCTGCTCCATCTCTCCATGTCATCATCTCTGCTTCCATCTCTTGCATCACTGGGTAGGGTCCCGCTCTGGGTAGGGTCCCGCTCTCCGCTCTTCTCCCTTGATGGTCCCAGGGACCTACTCTACTAAACTGCAAAGTCAATCACTCCCCTCCTTTTGCTACAAAACGTCTACCTTCACATTTCCAACCCTCAAAATCAGTCCTGATAACAATTATTCACTATTCTATCAACATATCTAACAACATCTCCTTTTATCAGTCCCTCCCAGACAGATTGGATACTACTCAGTGGAGATTCTACCTTCCTCCACGCCCTCTGGATCTAGGCTCCTCTCTTGAAAGCTTGTAAGCCAGTCACTTCTTGCATGTGTAGCCCCCCCACGCACCCCCCATTTTTGGTAGCCAAATGTCCAAGTTGCCCATCCCTGTCTACTCTGTGTATGGGGATGGGGTGGGAATGATGCTTGCTGTAAAGATTTGTTCCCTCTTTTGAGCTAATGCATTGATAGGTGTAGGTCAAGTTCATCAATTTGTATCAGATTACTCTTTTATTCCTCTTCTTTCTTCTTTTAGTTGATCTCTAATCATCGAGTCATTGAAGCTAGGTCAAGTGGGTATTATTTGCAAGTGTGGGTGTTCTTGCGCATATGCCCTCTCTTCTTATCAGCTGGATGCTTCACTCTCCATCTAGTCCTCTGTGGCTATGTCAGTGACTCTGGTCCCAAGATTCCCCAGGTCTTGCCACACTGCTGGGAAACCAGGTCTCCACTTGGGTTCACAGGAGTCTATTCAATGTTGTAGGGCTTAGCTTGCAGCTTCATTGCTGTTTTCCCTCACTTCCCCTTATCAGTGACAAATGTGGTCACCAATCAGAGTGTGTATTCCCACTGAGTCTTAGACTTAGAAGGGGGTTTGCCCTGAGAGGACGCGACTACTTTCCTTGATGTCTCCTGGGCGAGCAACTTGCTTGTTCTTGTAGTAATCAATCAGTCTGCCTATATTGTTTTGTATTTTTCCTGTCGATCTTTCTTTCAAGAAGTATCTTCTGTTCTTCTAGCCGCTCCAGGCTGGTCTGCTTGTCCTTTCAAGTGGATATTTCCCACCTCAGAAGATTCTGGATGCTCTTCAGCAGGGAACCTCTTTCACTGGGCACACTGTAGCCCCATTTTAAGTATTTCAATCAGTTATAGGCAGAAGACAGATTTACAAGCTTTCTATGGTGATAGTTCTGGCTATTCCTTTCTCTCCCCCTCAAGTGTCTATTATATAATGTCATGCAAGGGAAACCAAGATTCAAAAGACAGCCAAGAATCTTAACATTGTTGCTGTTGTTAGATGCCATCTAGTCAGCACTGAATCATAGCGACCCCATGCACAGCAGAACGAAACAATGTCCGATCCTGGGCCAATCTCACTACCGCTGCCACACTTGAGTCCATCAATGATGCCACCTGGCCAATCCATCTCGTTGGGGTCTTCCTCTTTTTCTCTGACCCTCCAACTGACCAAGCATGATATCCTTCTCTAGCGACTGTTCACTTCTGACAACATGTCCAAAGTATAAGAGACGAAGTGTGGCCATCTTGGCCTCTAAGGAGCACTCTGGCTGCACTTCTTCCAAAACATATCTGTTGGTTTTTTTGACAGTCCATGTCACTCTTAGTATTCTCCTTCAACAACATAATTCAAAGGCATCAATTCTTCTACGATCTTTCTTATTCACTGTCCCGCTCTCGCATCTATATGAGGTTATTGAAAATATCATGGCTTGGGTCAAGGGCACCTTAGTCCTCAAGCTGACATCTTTGTTCTTCAACACTTTAAAAAGTTCCTGTGCAGCAGATTATCCTAATGCAATACGTTGTCTGATCTCTTGGCTGCTGCTTCCATGAGTATTGATAGTTGATCCAAGAAGAATGAAGTCCTTGACAACTTCAATCTTTTCTCCATTGATAAGAATGTTGTTTATTGATCCAGTGGTGAGGATTTTTGTTTTCTTGACATTGAGATGTAATCCATATCGAAGGCTGTGCTCTTTAATCTTCATAAGTAAATGTTTCAAGTCCTCTTCACTTTCAGCAAGCAAGGTTTTATCATCTGCATATTAAAGGTTGTTAATGAGTCTTCTGCCAATCCTGATGCCATGTTTTTCTTCATAGAACCCAGCTTCTCGTATTATTTGCTCAGCATACAGTTTGAATAAGTATGGTGAAAGAATATAACCTTGTGGCACACCTTTCTTAATTTTTAAACATTCAGTGTTCCCATGCTTTGTTCAAACAACTGCTTCTTGGTCCAGGTACAGATTCCTCATGAGTACAATTAAGTGTTTTGGAATATTCATACTTCGCAATGTTCCCCATGGGTGACCCAGCTGGTTATTTAAAATACTGGTGTCATAGCCCTCAGAATCACAGCAACTCAAGCCACCACAGCATGACAGACAGATGAGTGGTGGCTGTTTGGTTTTATGTTGAAACTGTCACATTAAATTTCGAGGAGATCTGTGTGCATGCGTAGTAACACCCTCCAGGGGTGGGGGTGGGGTAGCCATTCATTCAGGCATCCCCTCAGGGAGAGACCAATAAATAATGGACAGGTACCAAAAAAAAAAAAAAAAAAAAAAAAAAAAAAAAGAGTGTCTACACCTGTATTTCCTAGGTTCTGTCAGGTGTTTGTGGCTGCTCTGATCCTTCCCCTACTTGTTCTCTCCCAAGATGGTGGCTCCGGGAATAGCTGAGCATCTTGAATTGCTGATGTTGGAATTAGCAGCCCAATGCATAACCCACTATGCTACCAAAGTTACTTCTGACTGTTGTTTAGAAGCAAATTTAAATTTAAAGTAAGGCTCAAGTTTTTCTTTAGATAGATATGAAAAAATACTATGACTATTCTTAAATGACATTGGATAGGTTCTGACTCATAGTGATGCTGTACAGGGTTTCTAAGGAGCAGCTGGTGAGTTTGAACTCTGACCTTGTAGTTTGACTGACCTCTGGTCCACTGCTTTATCCCACAGTACCACACCAGTGTTGTTGTTAGGTGCCATTGAGTTGGTACCAACTCACAGAAACTTTATACACAACAGAATGAAACACTTCCCGGTCCTACAACAATGTGACAATCATTGCTACATTTGAGCTCATTGCTACTGCCATTGTGAAAATTTATCTCATTGAGGGTCTTCCTCTTTTTCTCCTACCCTCCATTTAACCACACATGATATCCTTCTCCAGGCATTGGTACATCCTGACAATATGTCAGAAGTAGGAGAGACGAAGTTTGGCCATCCTAACTTCCAGGAGTGTTCTGGCTGTACTTCTTTCAACACAGATCTGTTTGTTCTTTTGGCCATAAATGGCATTTTTTATGTTCTCCTCCAACACCACAACTCAAATGCATCAATTCTTCTATGGTCTACCTTATTCACTATCCAATTTTTGAATGCATAACACTGCCCGAACCTGGGCCAACCTCACTACAGTTGCCACGCTTGAATTCATCGATGCTGACACTTGGCCAATCCATCTCGTTGGGGGTCTTCCTCTTTTTCGCTGACCCTCCACCTTACCAAACATGATATCCTTCTCCAGTGACTGGTCCCTCCTGACAATATGTCCGAAGTATGAGAGATGAAGTTTGGCCATCTTGGCCTCCAAGGAGCACTCTGGCTGCACTTCTTCCAAGATGGATCTATTGGTTCTTTTGGCAGCCCATGGCACTTTCAGTATTCTTCTCCAAAACCTTAACTCAAAAGCATCAATTCTTCTATGGTCTTCCTTATTCACTGTCCAGCTTTTGCATGTATATGAGGTTATTGAAAATACCATGGCTTGAGTCAGGTGCACCTTAGTCCTCAAGCTGACATTTTTGTTCTTCAACACTTTAAAAAGGTCTTGTGCAGCAGATTTGTCTAATGCAATCAATATGTCGTTTGATTTCTTGACTGCTGTGTCCATGAGTGTTGATAGTTGATCCAAGAAGAATGAAGTCCTTGACAACTTCAATCTTTCCCCCGTTGATAAGAATGTTGTTTATTGGTCCAGTGGTGAGGATTATTGTTTTCTTTACATTGAGATAAGTGACTAGACTTATTTATTTATTCTTCAGATGGAAAAAAAAAATGCAATGGTTTTTATCCCAAAGATTTAAGCTCAAATATCAAGCAATCTCTGCCATAGGAACCCGGTATCCTTTCTTAATATTTATTAAAAAGCTGTTGCATATATTCATTGTGAATGGTACATCCTGGAGCAGAGCAGTATATATTTAACATGCAAAGTTGTGTATGAGGATTGATTTACTCCCCTTTTTGTGCCTCTAGACTCCTTTAATTATCTATGCTATTCTTCAATTGCTTTCATTTTCTTTGTGAAGATTTTAGTTATTTAAACTTTACAGTTTAAGCAGTCCATTGTTGTTGTTAAGTGCTGTCGAGTCAATTCTGACCCATAGCCACCCTGTATAGGGTTTCCAAGGAGCAGCTGGTGAGCTTGAACAACCAACCTTGCAGTTCAAATGACTTTGCAGTCTGATGCATTAGCCCACGGTGCCACACCAGGACTCCTTGGCAGTCCATAGTACTCCCAATATTCTCCTCCAACATCATAACTGAAATGCATTGGTTATTCTATGGTCTTGCTTATTCACTATCCAACTTTCACATGCATATGGCATTATTGAAAGTACCATGGCTTGGGTCAGGCACACCTTAGTTCTCAAACTGGCATATTTGCTTGTGCAGCAGATGTGCCTAATGCAATACGTCATTTGATTTCTTTTCTGCTGCTTCCCTGAGTGTTGATGGTTGATCTGAGCAAAATGAAATATTTGACATCAATCTTTCCCCATTTATAGGGATGTTGTTTATTGGTCCAGCAGTGAGGATTTTTGTTTTCTTTATATTGAGATGCTACCCATACTTCAGTATAGTTCACAATATATATAAACACACAGTATGTTTATCAAAGAGTGTGGTCTTTAATATTCACCAGTAAGTATTTTAAGTCTTCTTCACTCTCAGAAAACAAGATTGTATCATCTGCATATGGCAAGTTTTTTTTTTTTTTAAATTAAATGTTTTTATTTTGGATTGAGTGAAAGTTTACAGGGCACATCATCAGCTTCACATTCAACCATTCATATAGCTTGTTTCATTACATTGATTATT
>NW_006408627.1:897371-898533 GCF_000296735.1 Chrysochloris asiatica
ATATATCTTACTTTATCTCTGTCCCCTTCGGCCCTTTCACTTATGCCCAATTGTTCTCCCAGCTGTGCATATGGCAAGTTTTTAATGAGACTTCCTCCAATCCAGATGCCACATTTTTTCCCCAGGTAATCCAGCTTCTTGGATTATTTGCTTAGAATACATATTGAATAAGTATGGTGAAAGAATACAAACCTGGCACACAACTTTCCTAATTTTAAAGCATTCCCTGTCCCCTTGTTCTGTTCAAACAACTGCCTCTTGGTGTATGTACAGGTTCCTTATGAGCACAATTAAGTGTTCTGGAATACTCATGCTTCACAATGTTGTCCATAGCTTGTCATTATCTATGTAATTAATAGTGTTTGCATAGTCAATAAAGCACAGGAAATCATCTTTCTGGTATTCTTTGCTTCCAGTCAAAATTCATTTGATTTCAGCAATGATATTCCTCATTCCATGTCCTCTTTTGAATCTGGCTTGCACCTCTGGAAGTTCTCTGTCATAATATGGTTGCAACTGTTTCTGTATTATCTTTAGTAAAATTTTACTCGCATAGGATATTAATGATATTGTCCGAAAATTTCCGCATCCTATTGGGTCAGCTCTCTTTGGAATGGGCACAAATATGGATCTCTTCTAATTATTTGACTAGGTAGTTGTCTTCCAAATTTTTTGGCATAGATGCAGTGAATGCTGCATCAGTTTGTTGAAAGATTTCAATTTGTATTTCATCTATTCCTGGTGCCTTGTTCTTTGCCAATGACTTCAATGCACCTTGACTTATTCCTTCAGGATCATTGGCTCTTGATCATATGCTACCTGTTGAAATGGTTGAACATCAACCATTTCTTTTTGTACAGTGACTCTGTGAATTCCTTCCATCTTCCTTTGATGCTTTCTGCATCACAGGGAAGGATTAGAGAGATGGAAACATGACCTTCAGAAGTTTGGACCTAGATAGAGGATATGCTGAGAAACAATGTTGTTGTTGAAACAATGTTGTTGTTGTTGTCAGGTGCCATCGAGTCGGAACCAACTTATAGCGACCCCATGCACAGCAGAATGAAACAATGTCTGATCCTGGGCCAACCTCACTACCGCTGCCACACTTGAGTCCATCAATGATGTCACCTGGCCAATCCATCTCATTGGGGGTCTTCCT
>NW_006408627.1:899098-900283 GCF_000296735.1 Chrysochloris asiatica
GAGTGTTGATAGTTGATCCAAGAAGAATGAAGTCCTTGACAACTTCAATCTTTTCTCCATTGATAAGAATGTTGTTTATTGGTCCAGTGGTGAGGAGTTTTGTTTTCTTGACATTGAGATGAAATCCATACTGAAGACTGTGCTCTTTGATCTTCATAAGTAAATTATAGTTTTACATTTTTATATTTTTAAAATGTTTCTATGACATTATAGTAATATATACATGTATTTTTTGATCCTCATATTAGGCATAAGAATGTGGGCTTCCATTTATACTACTATCATAGGTCATGCAAATGTTAGAAGTGTTGTTGTTAAGTGCTGTCGAGTTGGTTCTGACTCATAGGGTTCCCAAGGAGCAGCTGGAAATCTTGAACTGCCAACTTTGTGGTTCAATCGGACTTTTCAGTCCAGTGCATTAACCACTGGTGTCACACTAGCCCTAGCCAAATATATAGACATAATGGAAATCTAATTTTATTTCAGCTAAATTAAGAGTCAAAGGTTTATAGTAAAAACACATTTCTAGTAGGATTCTTTTAATAACACAGGCTAGTGAGAACACCACTTATTCAGAACTGATATTATTTATTGCTATATAACACATTAATGTCATGGTTTGGCACTGTAGGATAAGCACTTGACTGTAGTGTCTGTTTGAACTGCAAGGTCTTTGGTTCAAATCCATCAGCTGCTCCTTGGAAACACTTTACAGGGTTGTTATGAGTCAGAACTGACTCAACGGCATTTAACAGCAACATATAACAAATTATCTCAAACTAATAGCTTAGAGCAAAAAGCATTTATTATCTCATTTTCTGTGGGTCAGGAATTTAGGAGTGACTTAGTTGAGGATTTTTTTTTTTCACTTTTGTATGTATTATATTTATGATAATTAGAGCATGTTTTAGACACTAAATTTCATCAAAATATTGTTTACAACAATTAATAAAACTGTCTGAATGTTACTTTGTCAAATTTTAATATCAGCACTGGATTTATACTTACATGAAGTATATTTGTCTAGTATACTCTTATCAGTTCATTTTTTAATTTATTTTGAATCATTTTAAACACATCAATTGAATACAGCTTATAGTTGGTTTACCTTTTTTCAAACAAACTATTCTATATAATAGGTGAATGTATCCTATTTATAAAGTTTTATTTGCTGATTTGCCGAAT
>NW_006408627.1:900825-902104 GCF_000296735.1 Chrysochloris asiatica
AAAATGTCCACCTTTAGATTTCCAACCTTCACAATCAGTCCTGATAACAATTATTCACTATTGCATCACAAGAGACCCATCTGTATTTCGTTTCATGCCCTTCCTGGACAGGCTGGATAGTATTCACTGGAGACTCTAGCTTCTTCCACACCCTTTGTATCTAGGTTCCCTCTTGAAAGCTTGTAAGCCAGTCACTTCTTACCTTTGTATCCCTCCCCCCATTTTTGGTAGCCAATGTCCAAGTTGCCCATCCTTGTCTACCCTTTGTGTGGAGGGGGTGGGAATAGTTCTTGCAGCAGGGATTTGTTTCCTCTTTTGAGCCACTGTGTCTATAGGTGTCGGTCATGTTCATCAAATTGTATCAGATTATGCTTTTTCCCTCTTCTTTCTTCTTCGGGTTGAGTTCTGTTATCCAGTCATTGAAGACAGGTCAAATGGGTATCATCTGCAAGTGTGGGTGTTCTTGCATCTGTCTGCCCTCTTTTTATCAGCTGGCTGTCCCACTATCCATTCCAGTCCTCTGTGGCTGTGTCATTGACTCTGAGCCCATGAGTCCCCAGGTCTTGCCTAGCTGCTGGCCGACCAGGTCTCCACCTGGCTTCACAGTAGTTTGCTGAACGATGTAGGGCTTAGCTCACCACTTCATTGATGTTCTTTGCTCACTTCCCCTTCTGGGTGACATGCATGGTTGTCAATCAAAGCGTATATTTTCCTTGAGTCTTAGTCTTGGAAGAGAATTTGCACTGAGAAGACCCGACCACTTGCCTTGATGTCTCCTGGGCAAGCAACCTGCATGTTCTTGTGGTAACAGTCAGACTGTCCTTATTGTTTTGTATTTTTCCTGTAGGTCCTTCTTTCAGGAAGTATCTTCTGGTTTTCTAGCTACTCTGGCTGGTCTGCTTGTCCTTTCAAGTGGAGAATTTCCTGTCTCTGAAGGTCTGAATGTGGTTCAGGCTTCCACCTATACTGCCATGTAATTCAGAGGCTCCTCAGGAAATCTCCTTCACTGGACACGTTGTAGCCCCATTTTAGGTATTCTAATCAGTTATAGGCAGAAGACGGGCTTACAAGCATTCCATGCTGATATTTCTGGTTATTCCTTTCTTTCCCCCTCCAGTGTCTGTTTTATAATATATTGCAAGGAAAACCATGATTCAAAAGACAGCCAAGCATCTTAACATTATTCCCCCCTTTTCCCCATTCCATCCATGTCTCAGTCTCTGTATTCCAGAGCCCTGTTGTTCCAAAGCTGTGCCTACATCAGTTTTTACCTCTGTCC
>NW_006408627.1:902735-906542 GCF_000296735.1 Chrysochloris asiatica
ACATTTTTCATCTTTGCTGTTATTGCTGGTGTAAGATGGTATCTCATTATTGTTTTGATTTGCATCTTTCTAATGGCTAGTGATTGTGAACATTTCTTCATATGTTTGTTGGCTGCCCGGATCTCCTCCCTGGTGAAGTGTCTGTTCATATCCTGTGCCCATTTTTTGATTGGATTATTTGTCTTGTTTTTGTAGCTGTGTAGTAATTTCCTATATATTTTAGAGATGAGTCCCTTATCCTATATGTCGTTGCAGAAGATTCTTTCCCAGTCTGTGGGTTCCCTTTTTACTCTCTTGGTGAAGTCTTTTGATGCACACAAGTTTTTAATTTTTAGTGTGTCCCACTCGTCTATTTTGTCTATTTCTGTTTGTGTATTTTTCAAAATGTGTGGCAGTCTGAATATTCCCTGAATTAGTGCCCTCACGTTCATCCTTATTTTTTTCATTGATGATCTTCATAATCTTAGGATTCACATTTAGATCTTTAATCCATGTTGAGTTCATTTTTGTATAGGGTGTGAGGCAAAGGTCTTGTCTCAGTGTTTTACATATTGCTTTCCAGTTCTGCCAGCATCATTTGTTAAAGAAACTGTCAGCTGCGGATTTTTGTTGAGTCTCTCGTAATGTTAAAGTCAAGATGTTAACTGTGGCTGCAGTCACTTTGGACTTGACTGAAGCTGGAAGAGTCACTCCCAAACTCACATGATTGTAGGTTTAGTTCCCTATTACATGGGCATCTTCATAGGCTTTCTGAGTGACTTCATGAAATGACAGCTGGCTTCCCCCAGAGTTAGTGACCCAAGAGAAAGACAGAAAACCCAAGGTGGAAGTTGCAGTTTTTTATAGTCTAATTGGGGCATGATACAGTATCACTCTGTCATATTCTATTGGTTATATACAACAACTCTAGTACCATGTGGGTCTAAATATCAGGAAATGGTAATCATCTTGGGCCATCTTGGAGAATGACTGCCACAGAACTCCTTATGCAATTTTCTGTAGCTCTCCTAGACTTCTTTTGGTTCTGGACTCATCCAATTCTGTCCTACCTCAGGATCTTTACATTGTCTGAAGCTTCTGCCTGGTATGCTCTTTCTCTTTCTCTTTGCTTGGTTGACCCTTTCATTGAGATTACAGCTTAAATGTCACCAGTCTAAAGAGGTCTTCACTGATCACTTAACAGAATAGCTAGTCATTCTCTATTATATCATTATTTTACTTCTGAGTTCCTGGTACTGTATATTGAATGAGTGAGATTAACAATTATATTATATTTGGGAAAAGGTAAGTATTTTAAGCCTCAGGGGTCTTATCTGTAATTAATGACCCTTCCAACTTCTGCTTATCACACAGACTTTTGTAAGAACTACATAAGATAGACTAGAATTTTCTATAATAATATTTGGGATTATTATTGTTGACTGACTTTTATTTTCCTTTTTTCACTAGGCCAGAGGAACTGACTAGGAATGTATTTGTTCACTTTACTTTTTAGGTGTCTTTTATTCACCTGCATTCTAGGATTGCTTTGTTCATTTCTTCATTTATCCTTTCACTTAACTTTTATTTATTGCCCTCTAAATGTCTTAGAGGGTTCATTTTGAATAAAAACTTATGGAAATTATTTCAAGCAAGTTCACTAAGATTTTTCAAAATGTAAAATGGCATTGTGGTTTAGGAACATAACTAATTGTAACATCCTACTGAACATGGAAAGTAGCACGTGTTTTTCAGAAGCCTGTTACATACAAAAGAACAAATACTCAAGAATTGAACCAAACTTTTAATAATGCCCAATTGGAGTTCTGGTCATGTTTGAGCCATTCAGAGTCTAATCAGTAAAACCCCCTGAGTCAATAATTGCCTTCTCCTCAAATCATTGCAGGTATCTATTATGCTGTACATTATCCACATAGAAATGAACATATGGTTATTGAATACATAACAAAGCAGACTCTATTGGAAAATGTTTCCTTTAGGATGCCTTAAAACATTCTTTAGCAGAATATTATGTAGGCTACTTACTATCCCTTCTGTTCCTGGGGTTATAGGAGGTGAGTTACTGGTCCTTTGCATTAAGAACAGCAAATGAGCACACTGTAAGAAGCTGAAAAACTCAGAATTCATTTGTTTATTAGCACTGTAATTATATTCCATGATGAAAGTAGAGTAATTAATAGAAGGAATTTCTTAAAAATTGGGAAAATATTTCAGGGACCTCAAATGTTAGGGAGAGGTTTTCTTAGGATGGATTTGTCCATGATCTGCAGTTTGTTTCTACCTCTTTATAACAAAGAAAAGCCATTTGAAATCTCCAGAAGATTGATGGAGAAAGAATTTTAAAAAGAAGCATACAATAGAGCAAAATCTATTTTAACTTGTACTAAAATAATCCCTGTTCTGAATTAGTCGGCATCCCCAGTTGATACTTGGGAATTTAAGAAACAGAAAATCCAAAGCATATGTTAAGAGCTACTTTCAGTCACTGAATCTAATAAGTATATAATTTTTTATGTTAACAACTGTGTTCAAATGAAAAGGATTTTCAGATTAACCAGATGCCCATTTCTAAATATTCTGCAAAATTGGGATATAAATATAACAAATAATCCTATTTATATGTATGATATAGATAGACACACATTCATTTATGCATGCACACGTCCAAGTATTATCTATAAAATGATGTTAAAATAGGAGTTTCCACCAATACTCTAAGTTTACAGACACCAGAAATTAAAGTTAACAGTGAGAGTGACCAACCTATAGGACTTATAAAAATAGGCCAAGGTACAGATGGATGATTCTTTTTTTAAAAAAACCATTTTTATTGTGGATTGAGTGAAAGTTTAGAGGCCAGATCATCAGTTTTACATTCAACAAATCATAGACCTTGTTTCATTACAATGATTATAATCCCCTCCAAGTACCATCAGTTCACAGTGTTTCTCACTATTCACTTTAGCTCTTAAAAAAAAACAAAACATAAAACCAAACCCATTTAGGCATATATTGTAATTTACATGTCCAAAGGGCACATTCTGCAAGTCTGCCTCATGGCAACTAACTCTCAGTCCCTCTCTTCCAATGAATCTAGAGTCCTCAGCCGCCCCCCCCTCTCCATGCCCCCATCTCTGCCTCCATCTCTGAATAAGGTCCCACATTCCGCTTGTGCTCTTCTTCCTTAATGGTCCTAGGGTCCTCTGTTTCTGGACTGTAAGATTAACCACTCCCCTGTTTTTGTTACAAAACTTCTCCTTTTACAATTGTGACAGTTGCAATTAGTCATGATAAGAATTCCTCACTATTGAATCATAAGAATTTTATTTCCATCTCTTTTCACCAGACCCATCTAGACAAGATGCAAACTATTCAGTGGGAACTCTTTCTTCCTTCACACACCCCCTGCCCCACTCTTAAACTAAACTCCATCATGAAACCATGTAAGCCAGTCATTTCCTGTCTTTATAGCCTTCCTCACCCTATTTTAGGTAGCCAATGTCTAAGTTGCCTGTCCCTATCTGCCCTGTGTACTTGATACTTGATGTGAAGACTCCTTCCCTTTCTGTTGGTATATAGAGTTACTGCCTCCATCCATATAGGTTAGGTTCATCAAATTGAAGCAATTTATCCTTGTTGCCTTTATAAAAAAAATTATGATTTAAAAATATCCCTCTAGTTGAGTTCTGATTATCAAGCCACTGAGGTTAGGTTAAATGGGTACTTTCTGCAAGTTTGGGTGTTCTTGTGCATCTCCCCTCACTTCATATCAGCTGGATGCTTCACTCTCAGCTCTAGCCCTCTGTG
>NW_006408627.1:907112-909336 GCF_000296735.1 Chrysochloris asiatica
TCTGGGTAGGGTACCACTCTCCACTCTTCTCCCTTCATAGTCCCAGGGACCTCTGCTCCTAGACTGCAAAGTTAATCACTTCCCTCCTTGCTACAAAACATCTATCTTTACATTTCTAACCCTCAAAATCAGTCCTGATAGCAATTATTCACTATTGTATCACTGGAGACCTATCCACATTTCCTTTCATCAGCCCTGCCTAGACAGATTGGATACTACTCAGTGGAGATTCTACCTACCTCCAAGCCCTCTGGATCTAGGTTCCCTTTTGAAAGCTTGTAAGCCAATCACTTCTTGTCTTTGTAACCTCCCCATTTTGGGTAGCCAATGTCCAAGTTTCCCATCTCTGTGCATGGAGGGGGTGGGAATGATTCTTACTGTAAAGATTTGTTCCCTCTTTTGAGGTACTGCATTCATAGGTGTACGTCAAGTTCATCAAATTGTATCAAATTACTCTTTTTTTCTTCTTCTTTCTTCTTCTAGCTGAGCTCTGATCATCCAATCACTGAAGCCAGCTCAAGTGGGTATTATCTGCAAGTGTGTGTGTTCTTGTGCACATGCCTTTTCTTCTTATCAGCTAGAGACTTCACTTTCCACTCTAGTCCTCTGTGTCTATGTCATTGACTCTGAACCCATGATTCCACAGGTCTTGTCACACTGCTGGCCAACCAGGTCTCCACCTAGGTTCACAAGAGTCTATTAAACGTTGTAGGGCTTAGCTCGCAGCTTCAATGCTGTTTTTCACTCACTTCCCCTTATCAGTGACCAACGTGGTCACCAATCAGAGCTTGCATTCCCATTGAGTTTTAGTCTTGGAAGGGGGTTTGCTCTGAGGGGACCCGACCACTTGCTTTGATGTTTCCTGGGCAAGCAACTTGCTTGTTCTTGTAATAATCAATCGGTCTGCCTATATTGTTTTGTATTTTTCCTGTCGGTCTTTCTTTGAAGAAATATCTTCTGTTCTAGTCACTCCAGGCTGGTCTGTCCATCCTTTCAAGTGGAAATTTTCCACCTCTGAAGATTCTGGATGCTGTTCAAGATTCCACCTATAATCCTATGTAATGCAGAGACTCCACAGGAAGCCTCCTTCACTAGGCACATTGTACCCCCATTTTAGGTATTCAAATCAGTTATAGGCAGAAGATGGACTTACAAGCTTTCTATGGTGATATTTCTGGCTATTTCTTTCTCTCCCTCTCCAGTGTCTATTTTATAATGGTATGCAAGAGAAACCAATATTCAAAAGAAATCCAAGCATCTTAACAGTATTTCCCCCCTTTCCCCCATTCCAACCATGTCTGATGGTCTCTCCTTGAAGATGTATCTTCTGTTGCTCTTGCTATTCCAAGCTGGTCAGCTTGTCCTTTCTAGTGGGAAAGTACCACCTCATAAGTTCTGGATGGGACTCAGGATTCCCACCTAAGGTCCTACACATGGCAAAGGCTTTGCAAGAGGTCTATTTCACTGGGAAAGTTCTAGAACCCCTTTTAGATATTCCAATCAGATATAGGCTGAAGCGGGCTTACAAGTTTTCTGTAACCATGTTTCCCAATATTCCTTTCTACCCCACTCAAGTGTCTATTTACAATAGTAGGCAAGGGAAATCGATATTCATAAGACGGTCAAGCGTCTTAGTATTATTTCCTCTCTTCAAACTATGCCTAGATCCCCTGTATTACAGAGCCCTCTTGTTCCCAGGTTGAGCATGCATCACCATTTACCTCTGTCCCACTTAGCCATTCAAATCTGTCTCAGTGTTCCCTTATCTATCACATTCTTCCACCTCCTCCCCCTTCTTGTATTGCCCTCCCTAACACCTGAGCTAAAACCCCTACCCCTATCCTACCGTGGTGATTACCTTATATTCCATTAACTTTTCCCTCCATTTAAGACCATCTATTTTTTCCTGTAATCTACCTGACCTTATCACCACTTACATCTCTGTTCCTCTGTGTTTACCTTCTTTTACATTGTAGTTGATTTGATCATAGACTGACCTCCCAGATCTTCTGTTCTTATAGTTTTATTCTGTTCTCGACTCTTCCATTTGTCAATTGAGTTCAGGCTGATGCTGCCAAGTATGTTAATCTTTGGTTGTTGTCTATTTTATTGATTCTCAGTCCATAGAACTCCCTTTAGGATGTTTTGTATAGCAGGGTTGGCTTTGGCAAAAATCCCTTAGCTTCTGTTTATCCTGGAATGTTTTGATTACACCATCGTATTT
>NW_006408627.1:910735-911284 GCF_000296735.1 Chrysochloris asiatica
GTTTTCTCTAATCATGTTTCCCAACATTCCTTTCTATCCCACTCAAGTGTCTATTTTACAATAGTAGGCAAGGGAAACTATATTCATAAGGCAGTTAAGGATTTTACTATTATTTCCCCTCTTCAAGTTATACCTAGATCCCTGTGTCTCAGAACCCTGTTGTTACAAGGTTGAGTATGCATCACTATTTACCTCTGTCCCAGTAGACCATGCAAACCTGTCTCAGTGTTTCCCTATCTATCTTGTTTTTCTGCCTCCTCCCCCTTCTTGTATTGCCCTCCCCAACTCCCAGAGTAAACTCCCCACCCCAATCACATTGTGGTTACCTTATATTCCATTAGTTCTTTCCTTCATTTAAGACAGTCTATTTTATCCAGTAATCTACCTGATCTTCTTACCACGTGGATCTCTGTTCCTCTGTGTTTACCTTTTTTCACATTGTAATTGTTTTGATCGTAGACGGACTTCCCAGATCCTCTGTTCTTATAATTTTATTCTGTTCTTGACTCTTTTATTTGTATACTGAGTTCAGGTTGATACTGCCATGTA
>NW_006408627.1:912187-928886 GCF_000296735.1 Chrysochloris asiatica
TTTCAAGATACCGCTGTTGGTCGTTTTGACATAACTTAGGATTTAATTCTCGGCCTGTTCCTCTTTTTTCTGCTTGTCCCGCTCCACAATCACCGTTAAGACCTTTTTTCTAGTTGTAAACAGGGCTGGCTTTGGCTGTTTGGTTTTAATTGGAAACTGTCTCTTTAAATTTCAAGGAGATCTGTGTGCAAGTGTTGTAGAACCCTCTGAGGGTGGGGCTGGGTTTCCCAGTAGCTCAGGCACCCTTATAGTCACTAGAATGGAGGTGTGCAGACAGCAAGGGATCAATGAACAACTACCAAAAGAGAAGAATGTCCACACTTTTATCTCTTTGGTTCTGCCAGGTGTCTGTGGCCGCTCTGATCCTTCTCCCGGTTGGTCTCACCCAAGATGGCGGCTCATCGAGCAGCTGAGCGTCTCAAACTAGAAAGCAATAGATTTCTTGCTTCTGTCACAAATTCCCCCAGCTGTAAGCCTTCCAACCTTCTAAATATTTCCTTATATGTGATTCAGAGTTCTGGACCATCCCCTGAGCCTGCTTGGTTGGGTATTCTGTGTTGTTGCTGGTGAAGCTCCTTTACTGCACTTCCACCCAATCTGCCATCTTGTTTGTTCCTCCTTGAATGCTTACCTTTTTGCTTTTCAGGATATTAGGGAAATTTTCTTCCAGAAGCTCTTCAACTGTCTTATCTGTGGACTTGTGTGATTCTTTCTGTTCAGGAATGCCAATAATTCCTCTTATTCCTCTTCATGTTGTCCAACGTGAATCTTAGGCCTTCTTCAGAGTTTTTTTTAATCCTTTTTTTGTTTGCTCTTCTACCTTAGTAGTGTTGAGAGATTTATCTTCTAGCTCAGTAGTTCTGGCATCTAACTCTTCAATTGTACTCCTTTGTCATTTCAGTGTATTGTTCATTTCTGATATTATATTATTAATCATTTGGACTTCTTTCTGTAGGTTTTGAATTATTTCTAATTTTGTATCTATTTTATTTGATTGCTCCTATAGTGCTTTCCCGACTTCTTCCTCATTTTTTAAAATTTTTAATCATTTTTCTGAATTCCTGCTCAGGCATTTCCAAAGCCTGCCGATCTTCCAGTATGGAATGTAGGTCCACTCCCAGCTCATTTGCCTCAGTCACTATATCTCATTTTTGGACATGTGCTGATTTGGTCATCTGTTTGTTTTTTAGGCATATTTCAGGAGCTAGCTATGGCCTTAATACTTAAATGGGTGTGTATTTTGATATATATATATATATATATCATATATATATATATATTATGTCTTCTGATTGCCTCCAGATAGATAGGATGAGGAGATGGGCTTCCATTTTCACTCTTCTTCTTGAGAAATTTCAAGATGCCACTGTTGGTTGTTATGATGTAACTCAGAATTTAATTTTTAGTGTATTTCCTTTTTAGTCTGCCTGTCCTGCTTCACAACTCCTGTTTAGGCCTTTTTCCTAATGATAAACACTACAGAGCCAGCTGTGGCCATTCTGCGCTGCCCTTTGGTTTTAAGTTGAATCTGTCTCTTTAAATTTCAAGGATATCTGTGCGCGTGCATAGTAGAATCCTCTGGGTGTTGGGGTGGGGTGTCCACTCGCTCAGGCACCCCTACTATTCACCTTAATGGAGGTGTGCAGACAGCAAGAGACCAATGAACAGATACAAAAAAAAAAAAAAAAGTCCACACTTTTATGTCCATGCTTCTGTTAGGCATCAGTGGCTGCTCTGATCCTTCCCCAGCTTGGTTTCCCCCAAGTTGGTGGCTCTGGGAGCAGCTGAGCATCTTGGATTAGAAAGTAATGGATTTCTTGCTTCTGCTACAAATTCTCCTAGCTGTAAACCTCCTAACCTCCTAAATATTCCTTTATATGAGGTTCAGATTTCTGGCACCATCCCCTGAGCCTGCTTGGTCTCGTATTCTGTGTTGTTGCTGATGGAGCTCCTCACTGCTCCTCCACCCGATCTGCCATCTTGTTTGTTCCAGATGGGTGATTCTTAAATTTTTCACATTCCAAACATAAAAAAACATCAGAAGAGTGGAGATTGAAGGTAGATTTATGATGATATTTAGGAAGAACTCTTGATGTACTAATGTCTATTGATGATACAAACAGTTAAGTGCTCAACCACTAAATAAAAGGTTGGTGGCTCAAGTCCATCCAGAGATGCCCCAAAAGAAAAACAAGGCATTCTATTTATGAAAAACCAGCCATTGAATACCCTACAGAGTGTAGTTCTAGTCTGAGACATATGGAGTTGCCACGAGACAGAATGTACTCAGTAGCAAGTGGTTTTCTTATCTTTTGGTCACTGTGCTGTGAGTCCCCCATTCTGAAAGACGATTGTGGTGTTCCTACCCCACACTTTAATCTTAGTGAGCTATATCAGTGGGGCCTCTTGGAAACCATGATATGTGGATCCTGAAGTTGGGTACAAGATCTAGTGCCTAACTTTCACCTGAGAAATGGAGAGGGAGGGAGATACCTGGTGGCTAAGTTGAAGGAAATACAGCTGCATTGGCTACCTTAGACCTGGATTTGGCAAGTTGGCAGGCAGAGAGTCCAAGAGTCTTTCCTATGTACTAAATGTGGGTCATGTATGGGAGGCTGAATGTGGGAATTTGACTTAGTTTTAAACTGCTGACCTTAAGGTTAGCAGCCCAACTCATAACCACTACATTACCATTATTATAGAGTTGTCGATTTCTTTCTTCAATTCTATTAGAGTTTGATTTAAGTATTTTGAGACTATTTCATTGGGAGTATAAATATTTATTATGGTTATATCCTCTGGCTCAATTCATCCTTTAGTAATGAGATAATGTCATTCTTTATCTATTATGCTGGGTTTTGCCTCAAAGCGTATTTTATCAGAATGTAATATTGCCACTCCTGCTCATTTTTTGATTGCTGTTAGCTTGATAATTTTAAAGCTATCATTGTTTTTGTGTATAATGTGTGTGTCTTGTGAAGAGAGCATATTGAAAGATCCTGTTTTCTTATGCATTCTGCTGCTCTCTGTCTCTTGACTGGTACATCTAATCCATTGACATTCAGTGCAATTATCGATAGGTATGAATTGAGTACAGTCATTTTGCAGTGTGTTTTTTGGTAGTGTTGCTGGTTTCTTTTTCCATATAGTTTTCTGTGCCAAGTTCATTTTTTTTTTTTGGTATGGTCTTGCCAATTTCTTCATTGCTACTGTTTTAATGTTTACTACATCCTGGTGTGGTATTGTGGGATAGTGCACTGGACTGTAAAGTTGGTTTGAACCTCAAGGTCAGCAGTTCAAATTCACCAGCCTTTTCTTGGAAACCCTACATAGGTTGCTATGATTTGGAATTGACTCAATGACACTTTACAACAACACCACCACCAACAAATCTTTATGGTTTCTTCTTTTCTTGATTTGATATGAAGATGAACTAATTTTCTTTGCGGTTACCCTATAACTTATTAATTTTTCCCCCGGTTTAAAATAGTCCATTTTATCATGAAATCTTCCTGACTTTCTTGCCATTTGGAAATTCTTTAACTACACTTTTTCCTGTTTCCTTTGTAGTTTTCTTCATTATAAATTGTCACCTCTGGTCCCTATTTTCAATTTTGTATGTATGTTTAACTTTGGATATTTCTACATCTGGATTGAATTCTGAGTGATGTTGTCATGTATGTCAATCTCATGTTGTCTGCTGTTGTTGGTTCTCGTCCAAAGGACTTTCATTAGTATGTTTTTTTGTAAAGTTGGCCTGATTATCACAAATTACTTAAATTTTGTTTATCTAGAAAGGTTTTAAATTTGCCATTGTATTTGAGGGACAGTTTTGCTGAGTATATGATACTTGGCTGGCAATTTTTTTCTTTCACTGTTTTGTATATATCTTGCCATTGCCTTCTTGCCTGCATTAATCTTCATTGATTCTCCTTTGTAGGTAACTTTTCATTTTTCCCTAGTTGCTTTTATGAATCTTTCCTTGCCATTGATTTTGGAGAGTTTGATTAAGATACGTATTTGTGACTTTTTATGCTCTGGTAGCGTAGTGGTTACAAATCAGGCTGCGAACCTTAAGGTCAGCAGTTCGAAACTACCAGCTGCTCTGCGGGAGAAAGATGAGGTTTTCTACTCCCGTAAAGATTTACACCCTCGGAAACCCTGTACAGGGTCGCTATGGGTCGGACCCGACTTGACGGCATTTAACAACAGCAACAATGCAGTGGGGCATCTACCCTGTTTGGGATTCATTCAGCTTCTTAAATGCTTTCCTTCTCATCTTTCATGATGTTTGGAAATTTTTCTTCCAACAACCCTTCAACTATCTTTTCTGCATTTTTCTTTGTCTCTTCCTACTCTTGAATTTTGATCACCCTTAAGTTATTCCTTTTTATATTGCTTCACACGAATCTTAGGCTTTCTTCAGATTTTCTTGTTCTTTTTCAGGTTATTCTTTTAGCATACTAATATTGAGAGATTTATCTTCAAGATCACTAATTTGGGCTTCCATTTATTCATATCTACTCCTTTTCTCTTGCAGTATATTGTTTATTTCTTAAATCTTAGTATTAAGTTTCTAGATTTCTGGTTTTAAGTTTTGTATTGTCTCCAATCCTTTATATATTTTGTTTCATTTTCCAGTAGTGTTTTCCTGAATTCTTTCTGTCAGTCATCTGGAGGTACCTAAATGCATTTAAAAACAATATTTTTTCAGGTAGTTCCATTGCCTTTTCTTCCTCAAAAACATTTTCTGTCTCTTGTTCACTGTTTGAGCCACTCTCTTGTTTATTCCTGTGAACAGAAATTGTCTGTTGCTTTTGAGACATTGTGTTGCTGTTGTATTAGTATTAAGTTGATGACTGTATGTTGGTGTATCCTTATGCACTCACCAATTGCCTCCTGGTGCCTGTGGTTAAGGGATGTGCTTGTGCAGTTCACTGTTTGTACATTTCAGGTAAGGATGGATTTGGTTGTTGTTGGTTGTTGTCATTGATACAGTGTATAGCACTTGGAATTGGCTTTTGCCCAATGTGTGGGGTTGTAGATGGTACAGTTGTGGTGGGATTGTATGGTCACTGTCGTTTTCTCCTGTCAAGTGAAGTCAGAAGAGAAAAAATACACACAAGAGAAAAGGAAAGCAAATGAGCAAGCAAAAAGAAAATGCAAAGAAAAATTAAAAATCAGGAAACAGCTAGAAAAAGAATACCAAAATCAAAAAGAGAAAAGAGGGAGAGGAAAATTATAAGATAAAAGAGAGTAGATAAAAATAAAAGCAAAAGAACTAAACACAGTTATGGAGAGAAATGAGTAAAAGGGAAAGAGACCAGAGAGTCATAGTGAAAAACATAGAGAGATGAAAAGAAAGAATTATCAGTGGTTGGGAGAGAGAAGCAGAAAAGAAGAAGAAAAAAATGAAAGCAGAGATCAAAAGGATATAAAACAATGGAGAGGAAGAAGTGGAAAAAAAATAAACAAAAACAGAGAACAAACATGATGGCAGATCGAATAGAAATGCAGTGAGCAGCTCCATCAGCAACAACACAGACTACTGGACCAAGCAGGCTCAGGGGATGGTGCCAGAGCTCTTAACCACATATAAATGAATATTTAGAAGGTTGGAAGTCTTACAGCTATGGAAATTTGTAGCAGAAGCAAGAAATCCATTGCTTTCCAATTCAAGATGCTCAGCTGTTCCTGGAGCCACCATCTTGGGTGAGACCAAGGTGTGGAAGGATCAGAGCAGCCATGGATGCCTGACAGAACCATGGAGATAAAGGTGCGGACTCACTTTTTTTTGGATCTGTTCATTGGTCTCTAATTGTCTGCACACCTCCATTCTGGTGGCTAGAGATGGTACCTGGGCAAATGGACACCCACTCCAACACTGGAGGGTTCTAATACACATGTACATCGACACCTTCGAAATTAAAGAGACAGTTTCCACTTAAAATCAAATGGTAGTGCAAAACAGACATAACCAGCCCTGTAGTGTTTATCACTAGGTAAAAGGCCTGAACGGGGATTGTGGAGTGGGATAGGCAGACTAACAAGGAAATAGGCTGAAAATTAAATTCTGAATTATGTCATAACAACCAACAGTGGCATCTTGAAGTTTCTCAGGAAGAAGAGTGAAAAAGAAAGGCCCATCTCTTGATCACAATGACCTGGAGGCAAAATCATAAAAAATACCAAAATACACACTGATCTAAGTATTAAGGCCACATATAACTACTGAATATACTAAAAAAAAAAAAAAAAAAAAACAAACAAACAAACAAAAACAAACCAGAAACAGATGACCATATCAGCACATGTCCAGAAATGAGATAAAGTGACAGGCAAATGAACTGGAAGTAGACCTCCACTCCATACTGGAAGATGAGCAGACTTTGGAACTGCCCGAGTAGGAAAAATGATTATAAAATGTATCAAAACACTATACAATGGAGTAGAGAAAAATAAGGAAGAAGTCAGGGAAGCACTACAGGAACAATCAAATAAGATAGATACCACATTGGAGACAATTCAAAACCTACATAAAGAGGTCCAAACGATTAATAATAGAATATGAGAAATGGACAATACACTGAAAGGGCAAAGGAATAGAATTGAAGAGATGGAAGGCAGAACCAGTGGGCTGAAAGACAAATCTCTCAATACCACTAAGATAGAAGAGCAAACAGAAAAAAGGATAAAAAATCTGAAGAAGGTCTAAAATTCATGTTGGACAACATGAAGAAGAATAACTTAAGAATTATCAGCATTCCAGAACAGGAAGAATCACACAAGTCCACAGACAAGGTAGTTGAAGAGCTATTGGAAGAAAATTTCCCTAACATCATGAGAAGCAAAAAGATAAGCATTGAAGAAGCTCAACGAACCCCAGGAAGGATAGACGCTAAAAGAAAATCACCAAGAAATATAATAATCAAGCTCTCAAAATTCAAACATAAGGAGACAATCCTGAAAGCAGCTAAGGATGAGAGAAGTGTAACATACAAAGGTAAGAAAATCAGATTAAGCTTGGATCTCTCAGCAGAAACCATGCAGGCAAGAAGGCAATGAGAAGACATATATAAAACCCTGAAAGATAAAAACTGTTAACCAAGAATCCTTTACCCAGCAAAGTTGTCGATCAAATAAAATGGTGTAATCAAAATATTCCAGGATAAACAGAAGCTATGGGGTTTTGCCAAAGCCAACCCTGCTATAGAAAACATCCTAAAAGGAGTTCTGTGGACTGAGAACCAACAAGAAAACACAACAACCAGAGAATGATGTATGTGACAGCATCACCCTGAACTCAATTGGCAGATGTAAGAGTCAAGAACAGATTAAAATGATAAGAACAGAGGATCTGGGAGGTCAGTCTGTGATCAAATCAATTACAATGTGAAAGAAGGTAAACACAGAGGAACAGAGATCCAGGTGATTATAAGGCTAGGTAGATTACAGGATAAAATTGACTGTCTTAAATGGGGTGAAGAATTAATGGAATATAAGGTAATGATAACAGTGAGGTTGGGGTGAGGGGTTTATTTCGGGTGTTGGGGAGGGCAATACAAGAAATGGAAGAGGTGGAAGAACAAAGTAGATAGGGGAACAGTGAGAGGTTTGCATGGGCTAAGTGGGACAGAGGTAAATAATGATTGATGCATGCTTAAACTTGGAACAACAGGGCTCTGTAATACAGGGATCTAGGTATAGTTTGAAGTAGGGAAATAATACTAAGATGCTTTACTGCCTTATGAATATCAGTTTCCCTTGCCTACTATTGTAAAATAGACACTTGAGTGGGATAGAAAGGAATGTTGAGAAATATGATTATAGCCTATAACTGACTGGAATACCTAGAAGGGGTTCTACAACTTGCCAAGTGAAATAGGCCTCTTGCAAAGCCTTTGCAGAGTATAAGACCTTAGGTGGAATCCTTAGACCCATTCAGAATCTTCTGAGGTGGGACATCCCCACTATAAAGGACAAGCAGACCAGCCTGGAACAGCTAGAGCAACAGAAGATATGTCTTCAAAGAAAGATCATCATGAAAAACCCAAAACACAAATATCATCATGACTGGCTAATACAAGAATAAGCAAGCCATGTGCTGAGAAGCCATCAAGGCAAGCAATCAGGTTCCTTCAGGATAAACTCTCCTCTAAGACTGAAACTCAAAGGGAACACATGAGCAGGCATATAAGCTTGCTGGCGACCACATTGATCTACTGGTATGTGGATGATGGGGAAAGGCAGCAATAAAGAAATGGGCTGAGTTTAACCACGGTCTATTGACTCCCGTTGACCTGGAGATGAGAGAGAGAAGAGGAAGGGTTGGTTGGTTCAAAATATGGTGAGAACTGAGGACACTTGAGCCCAAGGACAAAGACAGAGGGTTAGAGCTGAGAGTGAAGCATCCAGCTGATATGAAGTGAGGGGAGATGCACAAGAACATCCAAACTTGAAGACAGTACTCATTTGACCGAGCTTCGATGGTCTGATAATCAGAACTGAAGAGTACAAAAAAAAAAAAAATTTTTTTGGATAAAGTTATAAAGGGTAAATTGCTACAATTTGATGAACCTGACCTATACTCATAGAAGTTGTTGTTGTTGTTGTTATGTGCCGTGAAGTCGGTTCCGACTCATAGCGACCCTGTACAGGGTTTCTGAGGCTATAAATCTTTACAGGAGCAGAAAGCCTCATCTTTATCCCGCGGAACAGCTGGTAGTTTTGAACTGCTTACCTTGTGGCCTGCAGCCCAATTCGTAACCACTATGCTACCAGAGCTCCTACTCATAGAAGTAGCAACTCTAAATACCAACAGAGAGGGAAGAAATCTTCACATCAAGTATCAGTGCTATCTCCTCTGTACACAGGGTAGATAGGGATGGGCAACTTACACATTGGCTACATAAAATGAGGGGGCGATAAAGGCATGAAGTGACTGGCTTACAAAGTTTCAAGAGGGAGTTTAGTTTAAGAGTATGGGATTGGGGGAAGAAAGAGTCACACTCAATAGACTTCATCTTGTCTAGATGGGGCTGGTGAAAAGGGAGAAGAGCACAAACAGAATGCGGGAACTTATCCAGAGAAGCAGGGATGCCAGAGATGGAGGTAGAGATGGGGACATGGAGAAAGTGAGTGGCTGAGGACTCTAGATTTATAGGAAGAGAGGGACTAATAGCCAGTGGCCAGGAGGCAGACTTGCAGAATGTGCCCTTTTGAGGTGTAAATTATTAAATATGCCTGAGTGTTTTGCATTTTTTAAAAAAAACTAAAGTGAATAGAGAGAAATACTGTTAACTGATGGTACATGGAGGGGATTATAATCATTGTAATGAAACAAGGTTTGATTTGTTGAATGTAAAACTGATGATCTGCCCTGTAAACTTTCACTCAATCCACAATAAAAAAACCTTAAAAAATAAAATAAACAAAAACAATGAAAGAAAAAAAAAAACATGGTGTGTGTTAGACCCAGAGAGGAGAAAATTTTGGAGTCTTTTATTAGCCAAGGACCTCACGTAATGGTGGAGCAAGGTAAGAGACAGCACACTCTTAAGCCCAGTTGGATTTCATATTGTTGTTGTTACGTGCTGTGGAGTCGGTTCTGACTCATAGCGACCCTGTACAGGGTTTCCGAGGTGGTAAATCTATACGGGAGCGGAAAACCTCATCTTTCTCCTGCGGAACAGCTGGTAGTTTCAACCTGCTGACCTTGAGGTTCGCAGCCCGATTCGTAACCACCACACTACCAGAGCGCCTTTGAATTTCATATAAGGTTAGGTTTTTTCTATTCTGGGAACCCTATCTGGAAGTAGTTTATACAAACTCCAAAGAAGTTGATGAATCTGTGTATATCCATCCTAGAGATAAGCCGATGGGGAGATGTCCCACTAGTCCAGGGCAGGCCTGAACCAGTTCTGCATTTTTTGAGCAGACCACACCTGATTCCAGGTGCCATGGTTGGTGTTGCTATCTCCCCATACACTCATGTGCCTATGATAGCCTTTAGAAAAGGTGCTTTGCTGGGAGTGTATACAGGTGAGGGCTGGTCTTACCTCTAGTCACGAGGGTAATGTGCATCACAAGAAAAAATTTCACACCTTTCTCTCTGCCAATAAGCAGTTGTGTCTCTTCCCTTACCACCCTCTTGCCTTCAGAGTCTTCCACAAAAATTCAAGATAGCTGACTCACACTGGGCCAACCAGCACAGATCACCAGTTTCTTTCTTTCTTTTTTTCACCCCCACCACAATCTGTTCAGTTGCTTCTACTAGTAATGACTAGTCCCGGGTTTGCCAGAGTTAGCTCTGCAGATCTGGAGCAGGGTCCACCCAGATGTGGTCAATGTGGATATCTCCCCCTCCTTTAATAGGGCTTACAACAAGTTGCTCACCTCCTTGCAACTATGTACCTAGGGTATACACAGTGGGGGTTGACCTCACCTCTAGTCATCATGGGAGTGTCGGAAAAAGAAAAATATTGCACCTTTATATCTGTGAAGCACCAGTATGTTTCTGAAATGCCAATATGTTTGTTTGTTTTTTTTCCTCTGAAACAACTCAGAAAAGATCAATATGGCTGTACCACATTTGGTTGGTCAGCACAGGTCACCAATCTGTCTCTGTTTTTTGTCACAATGAACTCAAGTATACCAATAATTGTGCAAATAGTTTGTAAAGGAGACCCAGCTAGAGCCAGGGGGAACTGTGGGCCACCCTGCCACCCTACAACAAGAAAGTGAGTCAGTTGATCAGTGACAATGTGCATGTACATCCAGCAGGTTGAGAACAATGTATCAGACCTTTGAGGAGTCCTCAGTCCATTGATGGAGACACTGGATATATTGAAGCAACTGGGTAATATTTTGTTCTGTTGTAAATGGGGTCAAGTCGAGTTACAGCTGACTCAACAGCAGCTAGAAACAACAAAGAGACTAGAAATTTCATGGGACAAATTGAGCTTTTATCCTGTGGTAGAGGATGATGTACCAGTCAAATATATCTGAAAAGAGTGAACAAGTCTGTGATTGTCTTCAAAAGGGATGGGAATGAGAGTATATTCTTGTCTTACTGTGTGTATTTTCCTTCTAAATTGGTAGATTCAAATTGATTTTTACTTTTTTATACTTGTATTTTCAAAATCTAATAAATAGAAAGTTTTTAATGCATGTACTATTGTTAGTAAGTACCATTGAATTGGTTCCGACTCATAACAACCCTGTATAGGGTTTCTGAGGAGCAGTTGGCGGGTTTGAACTGCTAGGCTTTTGGTTATTAGTAGTCTAGTGTTTACACTACAGTGGCACACCAGGATTCCATGCATGTGCTGTTGTTGCTAAGTATCTTTGGGTCAGTTCCACTTCACAGTGATCCTATATAGAGTTTCTCAGGAGCAGTTGGAGGGGTTTAAACTGTCAACCTTGTGATTCTCAGTTCAGTGTTGATCCTACAGAGCCACACCAGGACTTCATGAATACATATACATATTCAAATGAACGAACATATACCTGTAGTGAATGTGTGTGTGTGAGTTCAAGAAATAAACGTGCTATATTCCTGGAGTTATCATATGGCACTGTAGGATAGGCAATGTTCTGCTAACCAGAAGTTCAGTGGTTCAAATCCACCAGCTGCTTCTTGGAAACTCTATACAGGGTCGCTACACATTGGAACAGCTGCAACAACAACAACAATAATTCCTGGTACATGTACTAACTATTGAAAGCCTTCTTTATTAAAAATAAATAATTTGTGTGGCCAGTGTTAAAATCACCAACATAGCCTGTGTTAGTGGTCTTCAATCAGACCCCATTCCTGCTTTGTGTGTGGGAATCTCTAGTTTGTGCCAAAAGAAAACACTGTGTCTGGTTTCACTATGAAATTCATGGAGCCTTCTGTTTGAAATAATATAAAAAGGCTTTATTATTCAACCTGTGCATTCATCTATGCAACCACATTTCCTTAGGGAAATGCTTGAAAATGGGATTTTCATGGCCTTCTCCCCCATTTGACTTTTCTTTCCTCCTCTCCCTTTTTCCCATCTTCGTCCAGGTATCTATTAGTTATCTCTTTCAATAACACTATTCTGGCTGCATTGAAAGTGCTTTTTAATGTAAGAGATGTACTTCAGGCATAACACCAGGGTCACTTTCTGAGTAACATTTTATGGGATTGATTAAACTTTAGCACCACAACTGTTGACTTTACAGGCCAGAAGACAGACTCAGAGTGTTATGCTCTGGGATAATTTGTGCCTCAGAATTTTGAGAAATTAAATAGAGATAAGGGTTTATTGTGTTTGAGAAAAGAGGCTGTCATCCAGTTTTGGGTCTTCTATATTTAAAAGACCTTCAGCATTTAAATGAAATAATACCTTTAACAGTAATGAAGTTAAATTACAGTAAATAATTGTATATAAAAGAAGGTGGTCTTTTTAGTGGCAGGGGTGAAGATAAAGATTTAAATTGGCTTCTCCATTGCTCCAAATGGAGCAAAAATCCTTTTGATGCTGGAAAATGCAGGTACATTTGCTCTGGTGTGACATGATTCATTGTAAATCTGTATTAGAAAAAACCCTTTTGGGTTAAAATACTGTGGAATCAAGAGCCAAAAACAAAAATTTCCCCCTGTTTTAGTAGTTGCAGATCCAAATAATTGTGATTTTATTGCCAGCTTGGGGGCATAATCTTACCATTTTGTGGATTGTTGTTGTTGTTGTTAGAGTAGGTTCTGACTCATAGTGACCCTGAATAGGCTTTCCAAGGAGCAGTTGGTGAGTTTGAAATGCTGAACTTGTGGTTAGCAGTCCAGTGTTTATCCTATAATGCCACATCAGGACTCCATAATGCCTATTATTGTTGTTGTTGGTAACTACCATTGAGTTGATACCAACTCAGAGTGACCCTTTATAGGGTTTCCAAGGAGCAGCTGGTGGGTTCAAACCACTGACTTTGTGTTCCAAACTGACCTGTACTTTAGTGCTTATCCTATAGCACTACACCAGTAATGTTACTCATAATTAGCAAAAAATCAAAGAAAAGGAAAAAAAAAAAAGCTGAATAGAAAGAAAACAATTGCCACTGTTTTGGTATGTGTCAACACAGTTAATTCTGAATGCAGTCTCTTACAATTTCCTTCCCTTTATAGTTCTGGGTTAAGGTTGACTGGGAGAGGTGTTTATTGGTGAGAAGTGGAAGGTGGACAAGTAGCAACAACCATTGCTCTTTGAAGGTTGTGCACATCATTCTTGATCTGTTAGAAGGCTGTGCACATTGTCACTTACCAGCTAGTTTGTTTTCTTGCTATGTTGTAGCATCTGGGTCCACAGATCTTCATCTCTGGTTAGATTTCCTTTAGCATCTCTTAATCCCGGATCAGACACATTTGCAGCTCCATGGTAGAGGGAACCAACTTCTTCTGCAAGTCACCTTAGATTGAGTGAAGATTGCCACAGATTCCTGTTTAGATTTGGATTCCCTTGTGAGTAGCTTTTCTTCCTGACTGCTTACCTTGATGACTTAAGCAACTTCAAACTTATCACAGGATAGAAATCCTTTAGCCTTCCATAAGCTTCTGTAGCAATTCCTCTCTGTGGATCCTGGTTAGTGACTTTTCTATGGTTCCTCAGCCATCACCTTCTAAATCTCTACTTGCTTATCATTTTCCATTGTTGTGTACTATGCAATCATTGCCATGAATCCTTGATTCCACATCACTAATACGAATTCTGCTTTCTGAATAAAACCCTGATGCATGAACTAAACTAAAAAGTGCTCTAAGCCATCTTTAAAAATGTCAACTCAAAAATGTTACATTATTATTATTAAAGTAATACCTATTTGCCTTTTTGAAAGGTTACTGGAAATGCCTTTATATTGGCCTTTAGATGTTGTTGTTATTGAGTGCCGTCGAGTTGATTCCAACCCATAGCGACCCTGTATAGGATTTCCAAGGAGCAGCTGGTGAGCTTGAACCATCGACCTTGCGGTTCACATGGCTTTGCAGTCTGGGGCATTAACCCACAGCGCCACACCAGGACTCCGGACTTTAGGTAGGTACCTCAGTGGTAGGAGGCCTTTATTCCTCACTTATTATGAAAGGATGCACATTAGTCCAGCTCTGTGGACTTATACAAATGAGGTAAATCCTTTAGTAGTCTGCACAATTCCTGTAGTATGAACATTGGCTTAAATTAAGTTCTTGGGATTCAACATTGTCAACTTGGTACATTCTTTTACCATCAATCCAACAATTATATATTGAGTGTCCACCATGGGTCAGGCATTTGGCAAAGTGATGGGTTGTATGAGGAGATGTATTACTGTCATTTAATTTTTCAGACACAATTCCTGGCCTCATAGGTCTTACCGTTTCATGGTAGAACTAAGTGTCCCACAAATTATGACACAAAGAATCACTATTTTATTACCAGTTATGCTTTGAAGAAGAACTTACAACTATGAAAAAGTTCTAAGTTATTGAAAAATATGTTCCTATTATAAACTGTTGGATTAGCTATAGATTTTGGAAACCATGTACCTCAATTTTTCTAGATTGTTAATTCTTCAAATATATGTACTGATCGCATACTGTGTGCCAAGTGGGGTTTCAAACCCAAACCCAAATCTGTTGATTGGACTGGTTTATATTCATGATGACTCCAATGTGTGGTGTCTCAGAGTAGTTTTGTGCCCTATAGGGTTTGTATGTCTGATTTTTTAGAAGCAGGTTGCCAGACATTTCTTATGAGATGGTTCTGTGTAGACTTGAACTGTCAACCTTTCTGTTAGCTGCTAAGTGCTTGGCAGTTTGCGCCACCCAGGGACTCCCCAAGTAGGATTAAGCAGGCAAATTTCTTATCCCAGTAGAGTCCATATTCAATTGTGGAATACAGACTGTAAACAAAGCAAATAGGACATTTCCCAATCGAATAACTTAAGATAGTATGTGTTTAGGGAAGAGTCCTGGTGGTAGGTATTCACTGTTGTACCAAAAGTGTCTTATCCCCATTTCCTTTTGTCAGCCTGGTCCAACAGTTTGGAAATCATTCAATGGAGGTTCTGCCTGTCCCATCTGGAACTAGGCTCACTCTTGAAAGCTTGTAAGCCAGTCACTTCTTGCATTTATAGCATTTCCCCCCCCCCCCCCCCCAAGATATTTCATTTAGTTATAGCCTGAAGACGGGCTTACATGTTTTCTGTTATGATGTTTCTGGCTACTCACCCCCCACCCCTCAAGTGTCTATTTTACAGTGATAGACAAGGGATACCAAGATTCAAAAGATAGCCAAGCATCCTAACATTATTCCCCTCTTTCCCCCTTTCAAGCCATGCCTCAATCCCTGTCCTGAAGCCCTGTTATTCCAAGGTTGTGTATACATCATCATTTACTCCATCCAACCTAGCCTGTGTGAACCTTACCAACCATTCTCCCATCAACCTTGTTCTTGTTTTTCCCTTTCCCCTTCTTGTGTTGCCAGCTCCCACCCCCACCCCCCAGCTCCCAGGCTCTCCTGTGTTTATTCCCTACCCTGTGCTATTTCTTCCCCTCCTTCCCTCCCCACCTCTCATCCCATACATACCGGTGATCAGCACTTATATATATAGATTCCCCCCCCCCCCCCTTTTGGGTGGGTTCTTTTTCTTAGTCTTTTACAATAATGGTTTTATGCAGTATTTCTCCTTTTGTCACTGACTAATGTCTCTCAGCATAATGTCCTCAAGGTTAATCCATGTTATGCGATGGTTTGCAGCTTTCTTGTTGTTCTTCAAGGTAGCGTAGTATTCCATTGTGTGCATGTACCACAAATTGTTTATCCATTCTTTAATTGATTGGCATTTTGGTTGTTTCCATTTTTATGCTATTGTAAATAGTGCTGCTGTGAATATTGGTGTGCATATATCTACTCGTGTTAATGGCTTGTATTTCTTGTGGGTAAATACCAAGTAGAGGGATTGCTGGGTCATAAGATATTTCTATTTCCAGTCTTCTGAGGAAGCGCCATATTGCTTTCCAGAGTTATTGGATCATTTTGCAGTCCCACCAACAATGTAGGAGGGGCCCAGTCTTTCCACATCCTAGCCAGCATTTGTTGTCCTCTGCTTTTTTGATCTTTGCTGTTATTGCTGGTGTGAGATGATATCTCATTGTTGTTTGGATGTGCATTTCTCTGATGGCTAGTGATTGTGAATATTTCCTCATATATTTGTTGGCTGCCCAGATCTCCTCCTTGGTAAAGTGTCTGTTCATATCCCATTTTTCAGTTGGATTATTTGTCATTTTCTTGTAGAGGTGTTGTAGTTCCCTATATATTTTAGAAATGAATCCCTTGTCTGATGTGTTGTTGAAAAATATTTTTTCCCATTCTGTGGGTTCCCTTTTTACTGTTTGGTGAAGTCTTTTGATGCACATAAGTTTTTTTATAAAATGTTTTATTGTGAATCATGTGATAGTTCACACGGGAGAACATTAGTTTTACATTCATTCTATCGTATATTGTCTGATTGCCATGGTTGCAATCCCCTCCATGCAATCCTTCCTCCGTAACCCCAGGTCTTCAGCACACAGTTGCTCTCCCTCTCTGGATCTAAAGTCTCCAACTGCTCCATTGCTCCACATCATCATCTCTGGCTCCATTTCAGGCATCACTGCTTCTCTGGGTAGGGTCCCGCTCTCTGCTCTTCTCCCTTGATGGTCCTA
>NW_006408627.1:955848-976956 GCF_000296735.1 Chrysochloris asiatica
TTGGCCCAGGATCGAGCATTGTTTCATTCTGCTGTGCATGGGGTCGCTATGAGTCGGTTTCGACTCGATGGCACCTGACAACAACAACAACAACACGTCAATATAAGGAAAATAAAAATCTTCACAACTGTACCAATAAGTAGCATCATGATAAACAGAATAGATTGAAATAATCAGAGACTTCATTTTGCTTGTTACCACAATCAACACTCATGAAAGCAGCAGTTGAGAAATCAAAGGATTCATTACATTTAGCAAATCTATTGCACAAGACCTCTTTAAAGTGTTAAATAGCAAACAGATCAGTCAAAGGACTAAGGTGCATCTGACCCAAACCATAGTATTTTCAAGTGCCTCATATGCATCTGAAAGTTGGACAATGAATAAAAAAGACCACAGAAGAATTGAATTGAATTATGGTGTTGTTGTTGTTGTTGTTAAGTGCCTTCGAGTCGGTTCCGACCCATAGCGACCCTGTACAGGGTTTCCGAGGGTGTAAATCTTTAGAAGAATATTAAAAGTACCATGGACTGCCTGAAGAACAAACAGTTGTGTCTTGAAATAAGTACAGCCAGAATGATCCTCAGAAGTAAAAATGGTGAGACTTTGTTTTTGTGCTTTGGACATATTATCAGAAACTCTACAGAGTTCCTGGATAACATCAAGCTTAGTAAATTGGAGTGTCCGCGAAGAAGAGGAAGATCCCCAAAGAGATGAATTGACTCAGTGACAGCAACAATGAGCTCAAATGTAGCAACAATTGTGGGGATGCTTTATGACTGAGTAATGTTTTGTTTTATTGTGCATGAGAGATCTGGGTTCAATTCTAGGCCACTGCACTTTTCTTGAAATTTTGGGGAGTGTGGTGTCAGATAAACACTGGATTGTGAGCCATAAGGTTTGTGGTTTTAGTCTGTCAATCATTTCAAGGGAGAAAGATGAGGTTCTCTGCTCCCACAAAGATTCTGGAGTCCTCGTGTGGTATTATAGGATAAGCACTGGGTTGGTTTGAACAACAATATCACTATGTGTCAGAATCAATTGAATGACACCTAACAATAACAACAGAATCGACAAAGGATCATAAAAAACTTTCTGGAAAAATTCTATCATCTTTTAATTCTATTTTTTCATGAACTTTTTGAAGCCTCCTTTTTTATATGGTCTTCAGGAGCCCTGGTGGTGCAGTGGTTAAAACACTTGGTTACTAACCAAGTGGCCTGCAGTTTTGAACCCATCAGCTGCTCTTCAGGAGAAAGATTTAGCAGTTTCTGTAAAGATTTACAGCCTAGGAAACCCTTGTGGGGCAGTTCTACTCTGTTCTATAGGGTCACTTTGAATTGGGATCAACTTTATGGCAGTAGGTTTTGGTGTCAAATGATGCATTTGAGTTATGGTGTTAGGGGAGAATATAACATTACCATGGACTGCCAAAAGAACAAATAATTCTGTGTTGGAAGAAGTACAGTCAGAAGACTCCTTAGAAATCAGGATGACCAGACTTTGTCTCTTATACTTTGGATATATTATCAGGAGAGACCAGTCCTTGGAGAAGAACATAATGATTGGTAAAGTGGAGGGCCAGTGAAAAAGAAGACCGCTAATGAGATGGATTGGTACAATGGCAGCAGCACAATCAGGCTTAGCAATGACTGTGAGTTTGGTGCAGAATAGAGTAGTGCTTCCTTCTGATGTACATAAGGTCTCTATGAATCGGTACTGACTCAATGACACCTGACAACAACAACAACAATGGTCTGCAAGCAACAGATCAGTATTAACCACACTATTTTATATCCTTTCCAGATCCTATGACCTTTCTATGAAGTTTGCTATGATTTCCCAAAGGCAGTGGCATAGATTGAGCAGTGACAAACGATCTCAATTCTGCTCTTGTATCTGATTCTATGTCTCAAAGACTCAACGATAGTATCTTTATTCCTTCTGATCCTACCCTTTTCTTCCTTTGCACTTTATTTTCCCTTTCCCTTGTTCCACTATTCCTATCAAACTATTATGGCTGCAGGTAAATGAAAAATAGTTACATTTCCCAATTGGCTGGTGACCCCTGGTATATATTCATACTGATATATGTAAATATATATGCAGATTTTTCTGAAGCCAACCCCTTTCACTCTATTGCACTTGCAAATTTACCAAACACTGTTATGATAATACTAGGTGATTTATTTTACATAAGGATACATCTGAAGGGTACAGCACATTGTGATTTGCAAAGCATTTAACTTGCTAAGATCAGATTGTTCTGCTTTATCTGTAAAGTTCACCCAGAAGGAATTTAATATAAAGGCTTTTATTCTTGTTGTTTCATGTATTGTTCTTTTCTGAGATCTGATGGATGAGTTTGAAATGGGTGTGGGGGCAGGGAAGAAGGAGATTAGCTACTCTGTGTCTTCTATGGAAAAGCAACCCCTAACCCTCCATTTCCAAGACTATTAAGAATATTCAAGGACTCCTAGGAGAATGACAACACCATCTCTTTCTCTGCTACTGCATGTCATTGAGTCAGTTCCAAATCATAGCCACTCTGGATGGGTTTCTGAGGCTGTAAATTGTTGTGGACACAGAAAGCTTCATCTTTCTCCCATGGAGTGGCAGGTGGATTAAAACTGCTGATCTTTCGGTTAGCAGCCCAGTACGTAACCCAGTACATTACCAGGATTCCTTCACCATCTTCTAGGGAGACATTATTACTTTGATGTAAAGTGAATGGGCATGGACCCAGGGAACAATGACTTAGAATACTGCCCCTCTAGTTCTTGGTGTGGCTCGTGATGTCGGATAAACACTGGATAGGCAATCTCAAGGTTGATGGTTCAGATCCAATAGCTGCTACTTAGAAACCCTATACTGGATTGCTAAGAGTCAGAACTGACTGAATGGCAATTAACAGCAACAACAAAAACAACTCCTATGAATTATGTTGAAATCTGGGTGTGAGATTAATTAAGTGCCAACACTCAGATTTCCTGACAATAGGATATTTTACCCGGGAGCATTGTGAAGTGGGGCAATGACAACTCCCAAGGTGCTAAAAACAATTTAGCTTGGCCAAAACAAAAATTTAGAAGGGCCAAGTAGCCATCCTGCCATAATACTATTGCTGTTATTGTTAGGTGCCATTGAGTTGGTACCAAATCATTGCAACCCTATGTATAACAGAAAGAAACAATCTGGTACTTTGCTAACGTCACAACCATTGCCAAATTTGAATTCACAATATTGCAAAGTATGAGTATTCCTGAACACTAAATTATGCTCACGAGGAATCTGTACCTGGACCAAGAGGCAGTTGTTCAAACAGAATATGGGAACACTGAATGGTTTTAAATTAAGAAAGGTGTGCAACAGGGTTGTATTCTTTCACCATAGTTATTCAACCTGTATGCTGAACAAATGATCCAAGAAGCTGGGTTTTATAAAGAAAAATGTGGCATCAGGATTGGAGGAAGACTCAATAACAATCTGTGGCATGCAGATGATACAACCTTGCTAGCTGAAAGTGAAGAGGACTTAAAATACTTACTGATGAAGATCAAAGACCACAACCTTTGATATCGATTGCATTTCTATGTAAAGAAAGCAAAAAATGATCACCACTGGAGCAATAAACAACATTCTTATCAATGGAGAAAAGATTGAAGTTGTCAAGGCCTTCACTCTTCTTGGGTCAACTATCAACACTCATGGAAGCAGTAGTCAAGAAATCAAAGGACGTATTGCATTAGGCAAATCTGCTGCACAAGGCCTTTTTAAAGAGCAAAGATGTCAGCTTGAGAACTAAGGTGTGCCTGACCCAAGCCATGGTATTTTCAATCACCTCATATGCATGCGAAAGCTGGACAGTGAATAAGTAAGACCATAGAAGAATTGATGCTTTTGAGTTATGGTGTTTGAGGAGAATATTGAAAGTGCCATGGGCTGCCCATAGAACCAACAGATGTGTGTTGGAAGAAGTACAGCCAGAGTGCTCCTTGGAGGCCAGGATGGCCAAACCTCATTTCTCATACTTTAGACATTTTGTCAGGAAGGACCAGACCCTGGAGTAGGATATCATGTTTGGTAGGGTGGAGAGTCAGAGAAAAAAATGAAGACCCCCCAGAGAGATGGATTGGCAAAGTGGCAGCATCAATGGGCTCAGGTGTGGCAGCAATTGTGAGGTTGGCCCAGGACTGGTAAGTGTTTTGTTCTGTTATGTAAAGGGTTGCTTTGAGTCAGTACTGATTCGATAGCACCTAACAACAACAACAACTGCTGCTACTATGTCAATCCATCTTGTTGGGAGTCTTCTCTTTTTCTCCAACCCTCTACTTTACCAATCATGATATCCTATTTCAGAAACTGGTCCTTCCTGGTAATATGTCTGAAGTCTGAGAGACAATATCTGACTACCTTGGCTTCCAAGGAACATTCTGACTGTACTTCTTCCAACACAGATTGGTTTGTTCTTTTGGCAGTCCATGGTACTTTTAATATTCTCTTTCAACACCATAACTAAAAGGCATCTATTCTTCTAGGTTCTTCCTTATTCACTGTTCAACTTTCACATGCATATGAAGTTGTTGAAAATACCATGGCTTAGGTCAGGTGCACCTTAGTCCTCAAACTGACATCTTCACTCTTCAACAATTTAAAGAGGTCTTGTGCAGCAGATTAGCCTAATGCAACATGCCATTTGATTTCTTGACTGGTGCTTCATGAGTGTTAATGCTTGATTCAAATGCTGACAACTTCAATCTTTTCTCCATATATTTGGATGCTATTTATTGGTCCAGTTGTGAGGATTTTTGTTTTCTTTACATAGAGGTGCAACCCATACCAAAGGCTTTAGTCTTTGATCCTCATCAGTGTTTTAATTTTACTCTTCGTTTTCAGCAAGCAAGGTTGTATCATCTGCATATTGCAGGTTGTTAATGAGTTTTTCTCCAATTCTGATGCCATGTTCTTCTTCATTTAATCCAGGTTCTTGGATTATTTGCTCAACATACATATTGATTAAGTATGGTGAAAGAATACAACCCTGTCACACATCTTTCTTAATTTTAAACCATTCATTGTTCCCTTGTTCTGTTCGAACCACCACCTCTTGATTTATGTACAAGTTCCTTATGAGCACAATTAAGTGTTCTGGAGTGCTCATACTTCTCAATCTTGTCTATAGCTTGTCATGATCCACACAATGGAAAGCCTTTGAGTATTCAATAAAGCACAGGCAAACATCCTTCTTATATTCCCTAATTTCAGTCAAGATAAATCTGATACCAGCAATGGCATCCCTTGTTTTACATCCTCTTCTGTGGGTGGCCCTGCTGGTATTTAAAATACCCCTGGCATAGCTTCCAGAATCACAGCAACACATGAGCCACAACAGTACAACAAACTGACAGATGAGAGGCCAATGTGCCATCATAATGCATAAATCAGTGTCAACACTCAGTCTTCCTTACAAGATGATATTTTATTAAGGAGTTGTGGTGATGTTTGACCCGGAGAACTTCCAATGTGATAAAAGGGTTTTAACATGGCCAAAGCAAAATCTAGAAGACCAAAGTGGTCATTCTACCATCATAATATAATAGTTTTCTCTAAAAGTAATCCCTCATCAACTAATAGTCAAACCCAACGCAAAAGACTATTTGTAGGAAGGATTATTTGCAGGAAGAACTATTGCTGGAAGGATTATTGCAGGAATGGAAGAAAACCAACCACACATCTTTTATGTCCACTGATAACTACCAATTGGAGACAGCTTGACAATCAGCAGACCTTGAATAAACATACAACAGAGAATTCCTGAAGTTTCTCCAGGCTCCTACTACATACCTGAAACCTTAAAATAAAACTCTCCTTCCCTTTTCCTTGGAGAGACAGATTTGGGAGATTTTATACTCCCTTGTTCTTCCAAGTATTGAATAAATGGTTTGCTCTTTGCGCTGAGTCTTAGATCTTAATATTTGTTCCATCAGTGGCAAGTGATAAAGAATAGTTCTTCCAATAACAATGAACCGAGGCTTTGTGAATTTGGGAATGTTGCTTTAATTTTCAGCACCTCTCATATATAAAATCAACCTGGTTTCTAAGGTCCTTACAATTCTCAAATTTTATGTTTCAGTTTCCTTACCTTCTCTTCCTTTTCTTCCCTATCATCGTTCCTCCTTTCTTCTCTCTCCTTCCCTTCCTTCTTTCCACCTTGAGCTATACTCTCTCTTTACTTATATCCTTTCTTGATATACTTTTATTTTTAAGTATATGCACACTTATTTTTTTCACCATCAGACATTTAATTAAATATATAATGAGCTTCTTCAACGTGCCAAATGCTGGGATGTAAATACTTATCAAGATAGCAAATTAAGTATCCCTTTGAAGAACAGAAAATGTAGGCAAGATCATTAAAACTTTATTATGTAGTTTGATCAGATAGGAGGGACTTTGCCTCCTGAAGACTAGGAAAGAGATCATGGAGGGAATGATTCTGAGGTAGAATCTCAAAACATATGGGAGAGACTTAGGAGACTAATAGACAAGGCTTGGTAGTTGTTAAGTTAACAACAGTGGTAAGGAAGAAGTAAGAGTAAAGGACAATGTTCAATTTACTCACTGACTTGTGGATTGTGGATGAGTTGGGCAACTGAAGAAAAGAGGAAAAGGTTGTGAGTTGGGTGAAAATATCTGAGGGACATCCAAGTAGAGCTATCTGATATCACTTGATTCAATTAAAAGCCACTGTTAATGATAACAATATTCTATATTTGGGTAGTGCAAAATGGTACAAAAGGAGCCCTGGTGATTCTGTAGGATAGCTCTGCACTGTTAACTGCAAGATTAGCAGTTCAGACCCACCAGCAGCTCCATGAGAGAAAGATGATGCATTCTGCTCCTGTAAAGGTTTACAGCCTCTGAAACCCTATAACAGGATTGCTATGAGCTGATTCAACTCATTGTTAGTGGGTTTGGTTTTGGTAACAGTGCAAGGAGTGCAAATGGAAAATGAATTTGGTGTCCTGGTGTGACACTGTGGGCTAATGCGTTGGATGGTAAAGTCAGTTTGAGCCACAAGATCAGTGGTTTAAACTCACCAGACACTCCTTGGGAACCCGATACAGGGTTGCTATGGGTTGGAACAGACTCAACAACATTTAACAACAACAACTATCCTTGAGGTTGGAAGTTTGAGTTCATCCAAATGTTTCTCAGAAGAAAAGGTGTGGCAGTTTACTTCTGAAAAGCCAGTCATTTGAAAACTTATGGTGCACAGTTGTACTCTGACATACATGGAGTTGTCATGTGGCAACTAGCTTATGACAACTAGCCTTATGGCAACTAGCTTACAGTGCAAAGCACTTTCATGTACATTTTCTCATTTAAGGTTTATAATATTACCTTTCCTAATATTGTTGTTGTTAAGTACTGTGGAGTCGTTTCTGACTAATAGTGACTCTGCACAGGGTTTCCGAGACTGCGAATCTTTGCTGGAGCAGAAAGTCTCTTCCTTCTCCCACAGAACACCTGCAATATGCAGATGATACATTCTTGCTGAAAGTGAAGAGTACTTAAAGTATTTCCTGATGAAGATCAAAGAGCACAGCCTTTGGTATGGATTACATCTCATTGTAAAGAAAACAAAAATTCTCTCCACTGAACCAATAAACAACATTCTTATCAATGGAGAAAAGATTGAAGTTGTCAAGGACTTCATTCTTCTTGGATCAACTATTAACACTCATGGAAGCAGCAGTCAAGAATCAAACGACGTATTGCATTAGGCAAATCTGTTGCACAAGACCTTTTTAAAGGGTTGAAAAGCAGATGTCATCTTGAAGACTAAGGTGCGCCTCACCCAAGACATGATATTTTCAATAACCTCATATGCATGTGAAAGCGGAACAGTGAATAAGGAAGACTGTAGAAGAATTGATGCATTTGAGTTATGGTGTTGGAGGAGAATATTGAAAGTGCCATGGGCTGCCAAAAGAACCAATGGATCCGTTTTGGAAGAAGTGCAGCCAGAGTGTTCCTTGGAGGCCAGGATGGCCAAACTTCATCTCTCATACTTCAGACATATTGTCAGGAGGAAGCAGTCGCTGGAGAAGGATATCATGTTTGGTAAGGTGTAGGGTCAGAGAAAAAGAAGATGGCCCCCAGTGAGGTGGGTTGGCAAAGTGGCAGCTTCAGTGGACTCAAATGTAGCAACAATTGTGAGGTTGGCCCAGGTTTGGGCAGTATTTTGTTCTGTTGTACATAGGGTTGCTATGAGTTGGTATTGACTCGAGGGTACCTAACAGCAACAACAAATATCCTTTAATCATTTAATCTTTAAAACAACAACAACAACACAAAGCTGAACAAGTTTTAACAGAGCTTCCAGGCTAAGACTAGGAAGAAAGGCCTAATAATCTACTTTTTAAAAACTAGCCTATGAAATCCATATTGATAACATTGGAGTCACATCATTTAATCACTTAATCTTTACAATAACCCCAAAGATTATTTCTTTCTAATATACAAGGAAACTCAGATCAAGGGGATTATATCAAATTAGAGTTCAATAGTTAGAATTTGAGATCAGGTCTAGCATTAAAGTCTATGCTCTTAAAAGTAGTACTAATATCTTATTATGGGATCCTGATATGATACTGTAGGATAAGCACTAGACTGTTAACAGCAAGCCTGGCGCTTCAAACAAACCATCACTCTTTGGAAACCCTATATAGAGATGATTTGAGTTAGAACAACAACAAAAACATAATTTCTTTGTTTTGATCCCACATTTCTAAGTACAACTTAAGATGGAATTACCCTTCTGGTTCAAGATGGCATGTTGCATACCTTTATTTATTTTCTCACTTCCTATTAAAATAAGAGAATGAAAAAGAGATAGATTCTACAATAACAAAGAGATAGATTCTACAATAACAAATAGAGAGTGGAATAGGAGCAGAGTGAAGGAGGGTAGGAAAATTTTCATCATTGACTAGTATGCTATACTTGGTATTATTATTATTATTATTGTTGTTGTTGTTGTTGTTAAGTGCTGTCAAGTCAGTTCTGACTCATAGAGACCCTGGATAGGGTTTCTGAAGCTTTAAAAAAATCTTGGCGGGAGCAGAAAGCTTCATCTTTCTTTTGCGGAGTGGCTGGTGGGCCCGAAGCACTAAGCAGTTCAGTGCTTATCATATGGAGCCACCGTGCCCCTTCCATCTGGTATGAATATGCATTTATTCCTATAATAAATAATATTTCTGTAATAAATATTTATTCCTATAACAAATAATAAAAATATTTCTGTATATAAAAATATCACTTTAGAATAAGCTTATTGGTAATTAGACCTATGTAGTAACTTATATTGTGCTTCAGTCAATTCGAATTCTTTTATACATAATTTGTCTATTGAGTCTGAGTTTCCCATCTTTTGTTTATTTATACACTTGAATTATATATAAAAAATTCTTTTTCCTCATTTTAAAATTAACATAAGTACATTAGAGAACATTTGTAAATTAGAGAAAATTAAGAAGAAAAATATTGACTCATACTTTTTCTACTCAGAGGCATTAACCATTGCAATGCCTAAGATATATACTTCCCAGGACTCCTTCTGTGGTGCTGTAGGATCAGCACCGAATTGCAAAGCACAAGGTAAGCAGTTCAAATCCACCAGCTGCTCCTTGGAAATCTTGTATAGGTTTCTCTATGAGTCAGAGCTGACTTCATTACACTTAACAGCAACAACAACAACAACAATTAGTTATTCACATAGGGCAATTTTAAGATAGTTGTGCTCATAATACACATGTATATTCTTTTTCTTTCTAGTATTTTAGCATCTTTAACTTTGCATTTAGAATCTCATTATATGTAATGAGCACATTCCATTGTGTGCTTGGTATACTTCTTTTATTAAACATTAATTTTTTGTGTTAAAAATGCTTAGATAATTGATATTTTCAAGTTTTAAGCTTTAAAAAAATTGTTGTTGTTGCTGTTAAGTGTTGTGGTGTCGCTTCTGACTCACAGTGACCCTGTATAGGATTTCCAAGAAGCTGCTGGTGGATTTGACCCTCCAATTTTGTAGTTCAAACCAGCATTACAGTCGAGTGCATATCCTATAGTGCCACACCAAGACTCCTTTAATTAATTCCCTATAATTTAGATTATTTTTTTTAGGATTTATTCCTAAAGTGAAATTACTGGATCAAGGAGTAAGAATATATTTCAGTCTCCTCATTCTTTTTAAAAAATTAAAAATTCATTTTTTGTTGTTGTTGAGAATACACTACAAAACATAAACCAATTCAACAGTTTGTACAAGCACAGTTTGGGGATATTTATTGCATTGTTCAAGTTATACAGTCATTCTCATTCTCCTTTTCTGAGTGATTCTTCCATATTGACATAAACTTACTGTTCCCTAAGGTTTCTATGTAATCTTTTGGGTAGCTATTATCAGTTTGTTCCCAAATGTTGTTGTTGTTAGGTGCCATTGAGTCGGTACTAATCCATTGTGACCTTATGCACAGCAGAACAAAACACTGCCCAATCCTGGGCCAACCTCACTACTGTTGCCACGTTTGAGTCCATCGATGCAGCCACTTGGCCAATCCATCTCGTTGGAGGTCTTCCTCTTTTTCTCTGACCCTCCACCTTACCAAACATGATATTCTTCTCCAGCGACTGCTCCCTCCTGACAATATGTCCAAAGTATGAGAGACGAAGTTTGGCCATCTTGGCCTCTAAGGAGCACGCTGGCTGCACTTCTTCCAAAATGGATCTATTGGTTCTTTTGTCAGCCCATGACACTTTCAAAATTCTCCTCCAAAACTATAACTCAAAAGCATCAATTCTTCTATGGTCTTCCTTATTCACTTTTCAGATTTCACATGCATATGAGGTTATTGAAAACACCATGGCTTTGGTCAGGCGCACCTTAGTCCTCAAGATGACATCTTTGCTCTTCAACACTTTAAAAAGGTCTTGAGCACCAGATTTGCCTAATGCAGTACATTGTTTGATTTCTTGACTGCTGATCCCATGAGTGTTAATAGTTGATCCAAGAAGAATGAAGTCCTTGACAACTTCAATCTTTCCTCCGTTTTAAGAATGTTGTTTATTGGTCCAGTGGTGAGGATTTTTGTTTTCTTTACATTGAGATGTAATCCATACTGAAGGCTGTGCTCTTTGATCTTCATAAGTAAATGTTTTAAGTCCTCTTCACTTACAACAAGCAAGGTTGTATCATCTGCGTATCGCAGGTTGTTAATGAGTCTTCCTCCAATCCTGACGCCACATTTTTCTTCATAGAACCCAGCTTCTCAGATTATTTGCTCAGCATACAGTTTGAATAAATGTGGTGAAAGAATACAGCCTTGTTGCACACGTTTCTTGATTTTAAAACATTCAGTGTTCCCATGTTCTCTTTGAACAGCTGCTTCTTGGTCCAGGTACAGATTCCTCATGAGCACAAGTAAGTTGTTCCGGAATACTCATACTTCACAATGTTGTTCATAGCTTGTCATGATCCACACAATCAAAAGCCTTTGCATAGTCAATAAAGCACACTTAAACATCTTTCTCATAGTCTCTGCTTTCAGCCAAGATCCATTGGACATCAACAATGGTATCCCTAGTTCCACAGCCTCTTCTGAATCTGGCTTGAACCTCTGGAAGTTCTCTGTCAATGTATGCTTGTATCCATTTCTGTATTACCTTCAGCAAAACTTTACTCACATGGGATATCAAAGAGATTGTCCGATGATTTCCACATTCCTTTGGGTCACCTCTCTTTGGGATGGGCACAAATATGGATCTCTTCCAATTAGTCGGCCAGATAGTTGTCTTCCAAATTTCTTCGCAGAGATGAGTGAATGCCTCCTGTGCCGCCTCACTTTCTTGAAAGATTTCAATTTTGATTCCATCAATTCCTGGTACCTTGTTCTTTGCCAATTCCTTGAATGCACCTTGGACTTCCTCCCTCAGTATTATTGGCTCTTGATGGTTCCAAATAGAGGGTTCTTAAAAGAGCGTAATGCTCAAAGCAGACATTCTTTATTTTAAGAAGATTTCAGGGGATATTTTTGGTGTAAATTCAAAGATATCTCAGGGCAATAGTTTCAGAGCTTCATCCATTTCACAGTTCCAGAAAGTCTGGAATCCATGAGAATCTGAAATTCTGTTCTGCATTTTACCCCTTTAGATCAGGATTATTCTATAGAATCTTTGATCAAACTATGCAGTAATGATAGCTGGGCACCATCCAGGTGTTCTGGTCTCATGGCAAAGGAGGCAAGTTGTTCATGGTCAAGCCCTTCTTTCCTATTGCCAAATTTATTCCCCAAAATGCTGCACCAATTATACTTTGCTCAGTTGCTGTTGAAGTACCTATTTCAAAGGATTTTCACAAGCATTAAATGATCTTATTTTAGAATCATCATTAGCTTAGCAGGAAAATGTTTTATTATCATTTTATTTTTGATTATTAATGGAGTGGACTTTTCAAATATTTATTATATAGTTTTATTTTTGTTTTATGAATTGTTTCTTAGTATTCTTTGCTTGTTTACTATGGTACACCTGGCAAAATGGTTAAGCACATTGCTGCTAACTGGAAGCTTGGTGGTTTTACCCCAATAATGCTCCATGGGAGAAAAGACCTGGTTATTTGGTCCCAGAAAGATGGTACGTTTCTCTAGGAAACCCTACAGGGTAGTTCTACTCTGTTCTAGAGGGTAGCTGTGAGTCAAGTTAGATTCAAGGGCACACACATAATGACCTTCTTCTTCTTCTTTTTTTTTTTTCCTAGACAGATGGCTCCCAAGAGTTTAGGATGTTTCTCCTCACACCATTGCTAAGAACAGTATTTTTTTTTCCCCAAATTCAGCTGCACCTGTAGAGGCAAGAACACAAGACAGCTTATTTTTAGCAGGCAGCAGACTGCCTGTTCTAGGGGGTAATTGGAATTTTTGTTCCAAGGGTGTAGCTTTCCTGCACAGGTATAGAGACTCAGAATCTATCTCAGGTGCAGAAGGAGACAGGTGCATCAAGGATTCTCTCTTGCAGGAGTGGACAGAGGCCCTGTTGAATGCTGGTCACCCTCCTAGTAAATTACTTTCCTTTAGATTTGCTAATGGCTTGATCATCCCCTGAGGAAAGCGCTTTCCTACAGGTACCATCTGGCTAGGATTGTGAGACAAAAGTACTTCTCACAGTGGCATTGGCTGTGATGTTGTTGTTAAGTGTCTTCAAGTCAGTTACAACTCATAAAGATTGCTATGTACAACAGAAGAAACACTGTCTGATCCTGCTCCATCCTTAACAATTGCTGCTGCTCTTGAGCCTACAGTTGCTGCCACTGTGCCAATCCACCTTGTTGGGGGTCTCCTTTTTCACTTTACCAAGCATGATGTCCATCTCTAGGAACTGGTCCCTTCTGATAATATGTCCAAAGTTTGAGAGACAAAGACTGGTCACCTTAGCTTCTAAGGAGCATTTGAGTTGTATTTACTCCAACACAGATTTGTTTGCTTTTCTAACAGTCTGTGGTACCTTTAATATTCTTCTTTAACACCATAACTCAAATGCATCAATTCTTCTACAGTCTTCCCTATTCAGTGCCCAAGTTTCACATGCATATGAGGTTATTGAAAATACCATGGCTTGGGTCCTCAAATTGACATCTTTGCTCTTCAACACTTTAAGGAGGTCTTGTACTGCAGATTAGCCTAATGCAATATGTCATTTATTTTCTTGACTGCTGCTTCCATGAGTATTGATGGTTGATCCAAGCAAAGTGAAGTCTTTGACAGCTTCAATCTTTTTTCCATTAATCAGTTATTGATTAGTCCAGTTGTGAGAATTTTTGTTTTCTTTACATTGAGTTGCAACCCATAACGAAGGCTAAGGCCTTTAATCTTCATCAGTATGTATTTTAATTCCTCTTCCTTTTCAGCAAGCAAGGCTCCATCATCTGCATATTGCAGGTTGTTAATTAGCCTTACCACAATCCTGATGCCATGTTATTCTTCATATAACTCAGCTTCTTGGATTATTTCTCAGCATACAGATTGAATAAGTATGGTGAAAGAATACAACACTGGCACACATCTTTCCTGATTTTAAACCGTTCAGTGTCCCCTTGTTCTGTTTGAATGACTGCCTCTTGACCTATGTATAGGTTCCTCATGATCACAATTAAGTGTTCTGGAATACTCATTCTCTGACGTGTTGTCCATAGCTTTCATGATATCCACACATCCAAAAGCCTTTGTGTAGTCAATAAAGAACAGATAAACATCTTTCTCATATTCTCTGTTTCCAGCCAAGATCCATTTGATTTCACCAATGATAACCCTCATTCCACATCCTCATCTGAATCCTGCTTGAACCTCTGACAGTTTCCTGTCAAAGTACTGTTGCAGTCATTTTTGAATTATCTGTAGCAAAATTTTACTTGCATGTGACATTAGTGATATTGTCCTATGAGTTCCGCATTCTGTTAGGTCACCTGTCTTTGGAATGGGCAAAAATATGGATCTCTTCTAATCAGGTGGCCAGGTAGCGGTCTTTCAAATTTTTTGACACAGATGAGTGAGTGCCTCCAGTGCTGCATCAATTTGTTGAAAGATTTCAGTTTGCATTCTATCAATTCCTGGAGTCTTGTTCGTTGCCAATGCTTTCAGTGCACCTTGACCTTCTTTATTCAGTAACATTGGCTCTTGACCATATGCTACCGATTCAATATTTTGCCCAAAGAATCCTTCAATATTACAATGTGAGGCCTGAATTTTTCCTCAGTTCTTTAAGTTCGAGAAATGCTGAGTGTATCATTTCCTTTTTGTATTCCAATTCCAGATCTTTGTACGTTTCTTTGTAATATTTAACTTTGTCTTCTTGAGTTGTCCTTTGAAATTTTCTGTTCAGCTCTTTTACCTTCTCATTTCTTCCATTTGTTTTATCATCTCTATGCTGGAGAGCAAGTTTCAGAGTCTCTTCTGACATCCATTTTGGTCTTTTCTATCTTCCTTGTCTTCTTAATGACATTTTACTTTTTTTCTGTAAGATGTTCTTGATATCATCCCACGACTCTTCCGGTAGTCAATCATTAGTGTCCAATGAATCAAATCTGTTCTTGAGACGTTCGCTAAATTCTGGTGGGATATGTTCAAGGTCATATTTTGGCTCTTGCAGACTTGTTTTAATTTTCTTCAGCTTCAACATGAATTTGCATATAAGCAGTTGATGGTACATTCCACAGTCTGCCTTTGGCCTTGTTTTTGCTGATGATGTGGAGCTTTTGCATAATCTTTTTCCACAGATGTAGCCAATTTGATTTCTGTCTATTCTATCTGGTGAGGTCCATGTTTATAGTCATCTTTTATATTGTTTAAAAAAGGTATTTGAAGAAGTCATTGGTGTCTTGCAAAATTCTATCATGTGATCTCCAGCATCGTTTCTGTTACTAAGACCACATTTTCCAACTACTGATCCTTCCTTTTTTGTTTCCAACCTTTGCATTCCAATCACCAGTACTCATCAATGCATCTTGATTGCATGTTTGATCAATTTCAGACTGTAGAAGATGATAGAGTTCTTCAATTTCATTATCACTGCCTTAGTGGTTTGTGTGCAAATTTGAATAATGGTGGTATTAGCTGGTCTTCCAAGTAGGCATATGGATATTAACCTATCACAGACAGCAGTATACTTTAAGATAGAGCTTGAAATGTTCTCTTTGATGATGAATGTGATGAGATTCTTTCTAAATTTGTCATTCTTGGCATAGTAAACCATGTGATTGACAGATTCAAAATGGCCAATACAGTCCATTTCAACTCGTGAATGCCTAGGATATTGATGTTTATGTGTTTCATTTTATTTTGTTAATTTCTCATTTTCCTAGATTCATACTTATGTCCCATCAGCAAAGAAGGTCCCAAATGCTTTACTTCATTTGTGTCATCATAGCCAACTCTACTTTGAGGCAGCCATTCATCCCTAGTTGTATTTTGAAGGCCTTTCAACCTGAAAGGCTTGTCTTCCGACACAGTACCAGACAATATTCTGGTGGTTTCTGACAATGTTTCATTGCTATTCATAATATTTCCAGTGGCTAAACAATTGTATATAATCTGCCTCTCTTTCTTTTGACTCTGTCTTAGTCTAGAAGCTCAACTGATATCTGTCTACCGTGGGTGACACTGCCAGCATTAAAAACCTTGGTGGCATAGCTCCCAGCAACAAGTAAGCCACACAGTGTGACAAATTGAGAGATGATTGGTGGTTGGCTGTGATACTAATAACTTTTAAAATAAATCAGTTTGTATGATTAAAAAACAAATTCCAGACTAAAGAGTAGGAAGAAAGAACACAATCAACTTGTGAAAAATCAGCGCCCCCAAAATACTACTAGTCACAGTCACTGTGGGACAGATAGCTTTTTTTTTTTTTTTTTTTTTATCTTTAAAGACATAAAATTATTGTCTGTAAGTTTTGTTAAGTACGTTTGAGTCAGTTCCAACTCATATAGGGTTTCCAAGGAGTGGCTGGTAGGTCTGATTTGAACAACTGACCTTGTAGCTAGCAGTCTAATGCTTATCCTACAGTTCCAAACCAGGACTACTTACCCCAAATATTTTTCTGCATTTCTTGTTTGCTACCTAACTTTCTAATTTTAAGTTTGTGTTGTTGTTAAATGCCATAGAGTTGGTTCTGACTCATAATGGCCCTATATAGCAGGGTTGGGGAGTGTGTTTTCTGCCAATGGACATTTAGATATTTATAACATTATTTATGGGCCATACAAAATTATCAACTTAAAAATTAGCCTACTGTATTTGGACAAACATTTAATTAACTCACCCCCAATGTGTGGTGTTGTGGGGTAATACACTGGACTGTAAGGTCAGTTTGAACTGCAAGGTTGGTGGTTTAAGCTTACCAACTGCTCCTTGGAAAACCTATGCAGGGTCACTATGGGTCGGAATTGACTCAACAGCCTTAACAACCACAAATGTGATGGCTGAAACTGTTTCTCTTTGGCGAGGTTTGTGATGTCAGCTGGTATTGATGATGCTGGTACTCACAACTGCTTTTCCAGGTTTGTGTTGGTCATTCTGTAATGCAGTTGACTCTTTACCATGGTAAGTTTTGAAAAGAACTACTTGCAGCAGTAAGTTGTTCCAAACACAGATACATATTTCATTGCATGTCTCCTCAAAGTGGGAAATTCATAATTGCTTATGTAATGTTTCTAGAATTCAAGTAACGAGAAGTTACTGTACCTAGCTTTCAGCTCATCATCACTTTGCAGCTGAATGATTTCATGTTGTATGTTATTATGCACATCAGCTGGTTCCACATTGAATGGTGTAGTAAAGATGTTCATTTCCATTTGTTTACTTCTCTTGTTTTTGAATCTTTCATTAAATGTCTCAATTAGTTTCACATATTCACCAACATATTCAAGTGTTTTAGAAGGCTTTTGTCCTTCCAGAATGGGTAAGTGCACTGTGTTATTCCTTTGAAGTTGCACTTTCCACAGCCTTAATATAGCTTCAAATGATTTCAAGTTTGAAAGCAGATTGCTGAGAAACTGGTTGAGGCCCTGCAGCTTGACGTTAAGCTCTGAGAGGTACTTGATAATGTCCACCATGAACACTCAATCACCCAGCCACTTGCTATCATTGAGTTTCCCAACTGGTTTTCTCTTCATCTCCATGAACAACTTGAGTTCGTTCTGAAGTTTGTAAAACCTCATAAGCATGCTCCCTCAACTCAACCACCATGCTTCACAGTGATAAAAAAGATCACCATACTCAGAGTCAAGACCTTTCAGTAACTGGTGGCTGTGAAACCCTCTGCTTTTGACAAAATTTATGCATAACATGATTGTTGATATCACGTTGTTGAGCCACAATGACTGTGAACAGAGACTGTCTTGGTGTACGATGCAATGGCATATAGTTAAACCACAGACCAAGAATGATATGATTCAGTTCTTTCTTGGAAAATTCAATTAATCATTTTTTGAGCCAACCATGGCTGGAGCTCCATCTATAGTAAGGCCACTTAACTTTTCAAGTGTTAGCTCAAGTTTTTCATTGATAAAACAAATCTCTCACACAAGTCCTCACCTCTTGCAGTGCCATGCATGGCTTCCAGTGACAGCTCTCATGTCAAACTCTGTGGTTATCCCATGTACAAAAATGGTCAGTTGGGCAGTATTTGTTATGTCCTTTGTCTCGTCACAAGCCAGAGCAAAAAACTGGAATTCTCTAGAATCCTTCAATCCTTCAATGATTTTTCAGTATCTTGTTCTAAATCAATAATCCCATCTGTGATGGTTGTCCGAGACAAACTAACACTCTGAAACAATTTTACTTTATCTTGTGCTAACAACTCTGCAGCAGCCAGCATGCATTCTTTCACAACCTTCCCTCTTCATTAGGCCTCAATTTCTTTGCCATTAGCTCGTTCACTACATAACTCCTCTGAATAATGTCATCTCTGTCACAACAAGGCCTAGTGAAAGCTGCTTGTTGTGATTCCAAACTCTGCTGAAGAGCATTGTTTTTATCCAAATGCATTTGACTTCACTATTCATTGACTTAGGCTTCACTATTCATTGACTTTGTAATGAGCTCTGGTAGCATTGTGGTTACAAATCAGGCTGCGAACCTTAAGGTCAGCAGTTCAAAACTACCAGCTGTTCCACAGGAGAAAGATGAGGTTTTCTGCTTCTGGAAAGATTTACAACCTTGGAAAACCTGTACAGGGTCACTATGAGTCAGAACCAACTCCATGGCACATAACCACCACCATTCATTGACTTTAGCATGTTTTGAGCTGTAATGATGCCCCAGATTGGCCTTTTTCATTATTGCTAACACATCAACAAAACTAGGCACACAGGTTTGCCTTTGACTTCAAGAAAAAAAAAAAAAGATTTAGAAAGATTTACACTCTGAATCAACTTTTGTTTTCTTTGTAGTTACCATTTGTAGCCTGTAATACCACTTAAGTTTAAATAACTATACAGTGTGTGTGTTGTCAGAGACACAATTATTTTGCCTTGATCACTGTTCTAATCTCGCTTGTTGGATTTGGAACATAGCCAGTATTCATATCATTGAAGCTTAAGGTCTTTTCTGTGCATAGTTTTTCCTTAATCTTTATCTGAGATTCAGTTTTTGCAAAGATTGTTAATCATGGATGTGTGGATAAAGATTATTATTGTCTGTTTCAACAAAGAAGTTGACGACATTGTCTTCACTCATCGGAGGCAAGGTCATTAATGTCATGAGGAATCATCTCATTGCTTAGAATGATTTTCAGTTTTAAGAAAATCCAGTTGAGATTTTTACTAGAATCTTATTAATATTAAATTTTCTTGTATCTTTTTACTTATTCAAACCTTAAACAAAAATCTCTTGGTAAAATCTCACCAGGTTTTTCACATGCATCCTGTCTTCTCTTTTTTGATTATTATATATATATATATATATTTTTTCTTTATAATGATGTAAGAAAATTTTTATAATTATACTTATGTGTTTCCTTCTTTTTTTTTTTTGTTGTTGAGGTTTTTAAAAATCAATAAGTATTTATAGGTTTATCTTGTTGTTCTTGTTAAGTTCTGTCAAGTCAGTCCCAACTCACAGTGACCCTGTACAGTGTTTCCAAGGAATGGGTTTGAATTGCTGATCTTGTGGTTAGCAGTCCAGTTCTTATCATACAATGCTACACAAAAACTTTGAACTTTATCTTGGATGACTACTTTCTTAGCTTTTAAAAAGAGCTCTAATGCTTTGAAACTAAACATCTGGAATTTCTGGGTATTCAATTATAGTTCTTGGATTTCAGTTTTTCATCCTTCTGTGTACCTTTTATTCATTAATAATACATTAGTGAATTGTCTATAACCAGCTGCATAGAGCCTTATTTGTTGAATGTTGTTGTTGTTGTTAAGTGCTGTTGAATTGGTTTTGGCTCATAGAGACCCTCTATAGGGTTTCCTATGAATGGCTGGTGAATTTGAAGCACTGACCTTGTGGTTTAAATCGACCTTGAGGTTCAATGTTTTATCCTACAGCACCACACCAGGACTCTGTATCTGTTGAATATTAAGTGATAATTGTGCTATTATTACAAAGGAAATTCCTTTATTATCTCATTAGCCTGAGGTAAGTTTGTGGGTTACAACTGATTGAATTGAATTAATTTTTTTTTTTTTTGGTACAAATATTTTTAATGCATTTATTTCATTATTTGGGAACATCAGTTAGCTCTCAACTTATTTAAAGGCCATAAGGCAGGCTGTCGTGTGCAATGTAAGCTTCTCTTCTCAGTCTGAGCCACCTACAAGATGAAAAATATGTCTTCTTTCAAGAAGATAAGAGTGAACACACAGATTCTTGTACCTGTACCAGCTCCCTCAAGTTTCCTTCTATTACTTAATTAACACTGTTCAGCCAGCTATGAATCCTGCATATTTTTCCATCCTCAATACAAAAATCTGAGACATTTTATTAAATCTTCTTATGAATTAAATATAGCGGTAAGGCTTGCACAACCTCCAGATTAACAGTCTAGTATTTCCAAAGGAAAGGGCAGTGGTTGTGTAGTAGTAGAATTCTCGCTTTCCAGAGATCTGGGTTTGATTTCTGCCAGTGTACCTCATGTATCTGTCAGTGGTTTGTCAGCAGTAGCTGCATGTTGCTGTGAAAATCCTATGGATCCCAATGGCACATAGGATCACCATGAGTTGGCCCCTTATTAGCAACTAGCAGCAATCATTTCCAAGGAAATAAAAATTGTCCAGTATATCCAAGTGAACTTCATTTCCAATTTCAAATACATACAAATCATCTAAAATTAGCCTGATATTAATGTTTCTTGAAACCATCTTTTATTTCTTCAGAAAATACAGGTATTAGATCAATGTTTATGCCCATTCCAAGGAGAGGTGACCCAACGGAATACGGAAATCATCGGACAATCTCTTTGATATCTCAAGCGAGCAAAGTTTTGCTAAGGGTAATACAGAAACGGCTGCAATCATACATTGACAGAGAACTTCCAGAGGTTCAA
>NW_006408627.1:977909-1010100 GCF_000296735.1 Chrysochloris asiatica
GAAGACCCCCAACGAGATGGATCAGCCAGGTGGCATCATTGATGGACTTAAGTGTGGCAGCAGTAGTGAGGTTGGCCCAGGATCGGACATTGTTTACCGTTCTGCTGTGCATGGGGTCGCTATGGGTCGGTTCTGACTCGATGGCACCTGACAACAACAACAACAGTCTTTAAGAATGTTTCCCTGTTCCTTGATGTTTCATGATTTTATGGCATGGCTGTGGGATCACTACTTTGGTATTTAAAAAAAAATACTCTAGGATATACTTTGGAATTTTCTGTTCAGCTCTTGGACCTCCTCATTTCTTTCATTTGCTTTATCATCTCTACACTGGAGAACAAGTTTCAGTGTCTCTTCTGACATCCATTTTGACCTTTTCCTTCTTTCTTATCTTCTCAAAGACTTTTTGCTTTCTTCATGTATGATGTTCTTGATGTCATCCCACAACTCTTCTGGTCCTTAGTGTTTAATGTATCACATCTGTTCTTCAGATGATCTCTAAATTCAGGTGGGATTTATTCAAGGTCATATTTTGGCTCTCATGGACTTGTTTTCATTTTCTTCAATTTCAGTTTGAATTTGCATATGAGTAATTGATGGTCTGCTCCACAGTCTGCCACTGGCCTTGTTTTCACTGATGATGTGGAGCTTTTCCATTGTTTCTTTTCGCAGATGTAGTCAATTTGATTTCTGTATATTCCATCTGGTGAGATCCATGCATGTATTAATCTCTTATGCTGTCTAAAGAAGGTATTTGAAATGAACAAATCATTGATTTTGCAGAATTCTATCATGAGATCTCCAGCATAATTTCTATCACCAAGGCCATATTTTCCAACTACTGATCCTTTCTGTTTGCTCCCAACCTTTGCATTCAAATCACCAGTAATCATCTCTATATCTTGATTGCATGTTTGATCAATTTCAGATTGAAGAAGTTGGTAGAATTCTTCTATTTCATCCTCACTGGCTTTAGTGGTTGGTGTACAAATTTGAATAATAGTGGTACTAACTGGGCTTTCCTGTAGCCACATGGATATTATCCTATCATAGACAGTGTTGTACCTCATTACTGATCTGGATATGTTTTTTTGACAATGAATGCAACAGCATTCCTCTTCAATTTGTCATTCCCAGCATAGTAAACCATTTTAAAGATCAGCTCAGAAGATAAAGCCAAATATTACAACAAAATGTACAAAGATCTGGAGTCAGAAAACTAAAAAGTAAGAACACACTCAGCATTTATCAAGCTGGGGGAACTGAAGAAAAAATTCAAGCCCCAACTTTCATTATTAAAAGATTCTCTGGGCAAATTATTATTATTATTATTTTAATGTCTCTGATTTTTAAAAATATATTTTATTGTGAATTATGTGATAGTTTACATGGGAGAACATTAGTTTTACATTCATCCTATCATATATCTTTCATTACCATGGTTGCAATCCCCTCCATGCATCATCAACCAACCAAATGGTATACACTACAAGCCTGCTTCCTGGTCGTCAGCACACAGTCCCTCTCCCTCTCTGCGTCTAAAGTCCCCAGCTGCTCCATCTCTCCACGTCACCGTCTCTGCCTCCATCTCAGGCATCACTGCTTCTCTGGGTAGGGTCCTGCTCTCCGCTCTTATCCCTTGATGGTCCCAGGGACCTCTGCTCGTAGACTGCAAAGTTAATCACTCCCCTCCTTGCTATAAAACGTCTACCTTTACATTTCTGACCTTCACAATCAGTCCTGATAACAATTAGTCACTATTGTATCACAAGAGACCTATCAGCATTTCATTACATCAGCCCCACCTAGACAGATTGGATACTACTCAGTGGAGAGTCTTCCTTCCTCCACGTCTGGGCAAATTATTGAATGATGCAGAGAGCATCAAGAGAAGATGGAAAGAATACACAGAGTCACTGTACCAAAAGAAAATGATTAATGTACAACCATTTCAAGAGGTAGCATATGATCAAGAGCAAATGATACTGAAGGAGGAAGTCCAAGGTGAATTGAAGGAACTGGCAAAGAACAAGGCACCAGGAATTGATGGAATAAAAACTGAAATCTTTACAGAGAGTGAGGCAGCACAGGAGGCACTCACTCATCTCTGCCAAGAAATTTGGAAGATGACTATCTGTCTGACTGATTGGAAGAGATCCATATTTGTGCTCATTCCAAAGAGAGGTGACCGAATGGAATGCAGAAATCATCGGACAATCTCTTTGATATCCCATGTGAGTAAGGTTTTGTTAAAGGTAATACAGAAATGGCTGCAAGCATACATTGACAGAGAACTTCCAGAGGTTCAAGCCGGATTCAGAAAGGCTGTGGAATGAGTGATATCATTGCTGATGTCCGATGGATCTTGGCTGAAAGCAGCAATATCAGAAAGATGTTTACCTGTGCTTTATTGACTACACAAAGGCTTTTGATTATGTGGACCATAAAAGCTATGGATAACCTTGCAAAGTATGAGTATTTTGGAACACTTAATTGTGCTCATGAGGAATCTGTACTTTGACCAAGAGACAGTTGTTCGAACAGAACATGGGAACACTGAATGGTTTAAAATTAAGACAGATGTGTGACAGGGTTGTATTTTTTTCACCATATTTATTCAACCTGTATGCTGAGCAAATAATCTGAGAAGCTGGGTTGTATGAAAAAAAATGTGGCATCAAGTCTGGAGGAAGACTCTTTAACAACCTGCAATATGCAGATGATTCAACCTGGCTTGCTGAAAGTGAAGAGGGCTCAAAACTTTAGCTGATGAAGATCAAAGAGCACAGCCTTCAGTATGGAGTACATCTCGATGCAAAGAAAACAAAAATCCTCACCACTGGACCAATAAACAACATTCTTATCAATGGAGAAAAGATTGAAGTTGTCAAGGACTTCATTCTTCTTGGATCAACTATCAACACTCACGGAAGCAGCAGTCAAGAAATCAAACAACGTATTGCATTAGGCAAATCTGCCGCACAAGACCTTTTTAAAGTGTTGAAGAGCAGAGATGTCAACTTGAAGACTAAGGTGCACCTGACCCAAGCCATGGTATTTTCAATAACCTCATACGCATGTGGAAGCTGGACAGTGAATAACGAACACCGTAGAAGACTTGATGCACTTGAGTTATGGTGTTGGAAGAGAGTATTGAAAATACCATGGGCTGTCAAAAGAACCAAAAGATCCATTTTGGAAGAAGTGCAGTCAGAGTGCTCCTGGGAGGCCAGGATGGCCAAACTTCATCTCTCATCCTTCCGACATATTGTCAGGAGGGACCAGTCACTGGAGAAGAATATCATATTTAGTAAGATGGAGGGTCAGAGAAAAAGAGGAAGACCCCCAACAAGATGGATTGGCAACATAGTAGCATTGATGGACTCAAGCGTGGCAAAATAGTGAGGTTGGTCCAGGATCGGGCAGTGTTTTGTTTTGCTGTGCATAAGGTCGCTGAGTCAGTACTGACTCAATGGCACGTAACAACTACAACAAGGATATATTTACTTATTTTGGGTCCTGATCCTTGGGATTATTTTAAACTGCTGTCCGTGTCCTATTTATCCTCTTAAGTTTCTTTTACTTTAATTCCTCTTTCAGAGTCCTGGTGTAACTCTGTAGGCTAAGTACTTGTTAACTGCAAGACTGGCAGTTCAAACCTACCGTTCATTCCTCAGAAACTATATACAGATTTCACTTTACTCTCTAGAGTGAAAATGGTGCTTCTGGGGAGAGGAAACTGAAGCAAAATAGGCAGGTGTGAAATAGTTCTTATTCCTCATTGTCAGTGATATCAGCCCCCTGCACAGAGAATTTGCCACGATACTTTCTTTGTTCACATGACCATAAACACAGTTTTAAAAGGCATATTTTTGTCTACAGAATTTTATCCAAGCCTCAATGTAGTATACATTTTAGTTTTAAAGCACTATTCCTACTTCTTTATGCATTTAGAAAAATTTCTTCTAGATTGTGACCTTTCCCTTTCCTTTTTTGTGTGCATGAAGTTTTAAACCTTTATTTCATTAGTGTTTACTCCTTACACAGCCAATGCTTCTTTCTCCATGGAAAAATTTCTATTGTATTATCAGTTTTGGATTGAAAAAGCCTTTATCCTTCCTGAAACTTTTTCCCTCAAAATTTTCTCTTTATATACATTTCAGCCAGGGCCAAAGAGATGGGCTTTATGGAAATCTTTTGAGGTGAGAATGAAACATAATCATTAAATGAAATATATACTTATACATATATTTTTCAACTAAAAATTGTATCAGTAATAATCTTTCTACACTCTCCTTAAATGTTCACAAATACATGTATATATACACACACATATGTATATATATTTGTATATACATACAATATACAAGTACACATACATTTGATTGATTAAATGTATTGAGAAGTATGAGGTATTTTTATATTTGAAAAAAACCTTGGAATTGACTTTCAGTTGTTGGAGAATCTTGCTGTAATGTGGATGACTCCTGTGGATCTGCATTCTCTGATGTTACCTGTCAGGCACGGAGTCGCTCCTATGTTGAGGTCACTCTGCTGTGACACCTTAGCACATCTCATGCTGTGGTTTGAGACTCACTGACACAGCAACTTGAACTTTCCCTTTGACCTTTGTGAAATTCAACTTTTGGCTTGAGGTGGAATCTGTGTTTCATTGACTGTGAAATTAGGAGAATCTCCAATGAGTGAAAAAATGATTAGCTTTCACTTTTGGATGAAAACATGCCAAGGACAAACACTGATTAAAAGAGATCCTGCGTAGAGATTTGCACCTTAGAAAACCTCCTTGGTGTCACCAATGAAAGATCAGTTCTGGAGCCAAAATTCCACGTTTGAGTTAATTACTTCTCAATTTGCTTTGTGTGATTTTCTCAGTCATTTGTTTATGACCTTGAAAAGTATTGTTTTTAGATATGATGACACAATCACCAGACGATTGTTATTATTGTATTAATGCCTTAAATAGTGGGTATACAACACACAGTATTTTTTTGAGCTACCTTGAATTGTCAGTTTCCTTCTTAAACTCTTTGTAGATGAGTGAATATGTTTTCTATGCAACCACAGAATCCTGGGGTGGCACTGTACGATAACCACTGGACTGTTTGCTAACTGGTAGTTCAAATCCACCAGTTGTTCCTCAGAAACTTTATACAGTATTACTATGAGTAGGAAACCACTCTATAGTACTTAACAACAACATCTGAAAGAAATTTTAGACATCATTTTTTGTTTTTTATACTCTATGTAGGATTGGCACTGGACTACTAAACACAGGTTGGTAGTTCAAACCCAGCAGCCACTTCTCAGAAACCTATACAGGGTCGCTATGAGTCAGAACCGACACAGCGATACTTAAGAGCAACATGCAACCGTGGCACTTTGTTTATGCTTTCATGTCATAATTTGTCACCTGTATTTCGATTATTTATTCATATGCTTTCTTTTGGGCTATATATAGCATAAATAGCACAAGGCTTAGAACAGTACTCAACTAAATATTGGCCAAAGGGATTCATTATATGATTTTTTATAAAGCCTGAATATTGTGAGAGAGTGATTCAAGTGTTGTTTTTGTTGTTGTTAGGTGCCATTGAGTTGGTACTGACCCATAGCAACTTTATGTAAAGCAGAACAAAACACTGCCTGATCCTGGGCCAACCACACTACTGTTGCCACGCTTGAGTCCGTCGATGCTGCCACTTGGCCAATCCATCTCGTTGGGGGTCTTCCTCTTTTTGTTTGACGCTCCACCTTACAAGAAATGATATCCTTCTTCAGCGACTGGTTCCTCCTGACAATATGTCCGAAGTATGAGAGACGAAGTTTGGCCATCTTGGCCTCCAAGGAGCATTCTGGCTGCACTTCTTCCAAAATGGATCTATTGGTTCTTTTGGCAGCCCATGGCACTTTCAATATTCTCCTCCAAAACCATAACTCAAAAGCATCAATTCTTCTACGGTCTTCCTTATTCACTGTCCAGCTTTCGCATGTATATGAGGTTATTGAAAATACCATGGCTTAGGTCAGGCACATCTTAGTCCTCAAGCTGACATTTTTGTTCTTCAACACTTTAAAAAGGTCTTGTGAAGCAGATTTGCCTAATGCAATACATCATTTGATTTATTTACTGCTGCTTCTGTGAGTGTTGCTAGTTGATCCCAGAAGAATAAAGTCCTTGACAACTTCAATCTTTTGTACATTGATAAGAATGTTGTTTATTGGTCCAGTGGTGAGGATTTTTGTTTTCTTTACATTGAGGTGTAATCCATACCAAAAGATGTGCTCTTTGATCTTCATCAGACAATGTTTTAAGTCCTCTTCACTTTCAGCAAGCAAGGTTGTATCATCTGCATATTGCAGGTTATTAATGAGTCTTCCTCCAATCCTGATGCCACATTTTTCTTCATATAACCCAGCTTGTCAGATTATTTGCTCAGGATACAGGTTGAATAAATATGGTCAAAGAATGCAGCCTTGTTGCACAACTTTTTAAACTTTAAAACATTCAGTGTTCCTATATTCTGTTCTAACAACTGCCTCTTGGTCCAGGTATAGATTCCTCATGAGCACAATTAAGTGTTCCGGAATACTTATATTTTGCAATGTTGTCCATAGCTTTTCCTAATCCACACAATTGAAAGCCTTTGCATAGTCAATAAGGCACAGGTCAATATCTTTCTGATATTCTCTGCTTTCAGCCAAGATGCATCATACATCAGCAATGTTATCCCTGGTTCCCTGGCCTCTTCTGAATCCAGCTTGAATCTCTGGAAGTTCTTTGTCAACATATGGTTGTAGCCATTTCTGTATTACCTTTAGCAAATCTTTACTCACATGAGATATCAAAGAGATTGTCCGATGATTTCCGCAACGTGTTGGGTCACCTCTCTTTGAGATGGGCACAAATAAGGATCTCTTCCAATCAGTTGGCCAGATAGTTGCCTTCCAAATTTCTTATCAGAGATGTGTGAGTGCCTTCTGTACCGCTTCACTTTCTTGAAAGATTTCAATTTTTATTCCATCAATTCTCGGTGTCTTGTTCTTTGCCAATTCCTTCAATGAACCTTGGACTTCCTCCTTCAGTATCATTTGCTCTTGATCATATGCTACCTCTTGAAATGGTTTAACATCAACCATTTCCTTTTGGTATAGTGACTCTATTTATTCCTTCCATCTTCTCTTGATGCATTCTGCATCATTCAATAATTTGCTCAGAGAATCTTTAAATAATGAAAGTTGAGGCTTGATTTTTTTCTTCAGTTCCCCCAGCTTGAGAAATGCTGAGCATGTTCTTCCTTTTTGAGTTTCTGATTCCAGATCTTTGCACATTTTGTTGTAATATTTGGTTTTATCTTCTCGAGCCTATCTTTGATATTTTCTGTTCAGCTCTTGGACCTCCTCATTTCTTCCATTTGCTTTAGCATCTCTATGCTGGAGTTCAAATTTCAGTATCTTCTGACATCCATTTTGACCTTTTTCTTGTCTTCTCAATGACTTTTTGCTTTCATCATGTATGATGTTATTGATGTCATCCCACAACTCTTCTGGTCTTCGGTCTTTAGTGTTTAATGTATGAAATCTGTTCTTCAGATGATCTCTAAATTCAGGTGGGATATATTCCAGGTCATATTTTGACTATCTTGGACTCAAGTGTGGATATAAAATAACACATTATTTCTATTTTACTTGCAAACTCTTGTACTCAGAAGCCTTTGTAAACCAGATGACCTGGAGGACTTTATGTTTCTCTTCCTCTACTTCATCTTATTTAAATGTTCTTGCACAAGGTCTGGAAATGATCGTTTTCTCTAAGAAGAACTTCAAAGAACCACGTGATTCTTTTACTTTTGAAAGCATACTCTAAGCTTGATCTAATGCAGCTCCTGTTGCTATTAAGTGCTGTTAACTCAGTTCTGACTCATAGCAACCCTATATAGGGTTTCTGAGGAGCATCTGGTGGATTTGAACTGATGACTTTGTGGTTTGAAATACAGTGCTGATCCTACAACCCCACATCAGAGTACAGAGCCTGAGGAAGATTCAAAAGCAAACACTGTTTTCTCCCTAGGTACGTTTTACACCTTCAGACAAATATTTAAACAACCATTTTAAAGAAACAAAATGTTCACTGCATTGAAAAAGGCAGCTATTGCCTTGATCTCCATTGTATACCTTTCCCTTGAAGGTGAGGAATTGTATTTCTTCTGTGAAAAACTTTCTATCTTTAGTTGTTCAATTTGATTCAAGGATTTTTGATTAAGCATCCAGGAGTTATGAATAAATAAGAACTAGCAGTCTAGTAATTGGGATACCAGTACTATCTAGTAGCACATTTAATACTCAGCTTCATTGTGCTGTATAACCTTTTCTTTCATTTTCCTCTGTAATATTGCAAAGGGGGCGGGGGAACCGAAGAAGAAGCAGCAATGTCATTGCAAGCTTCAGAACTTAGCATTAAAATGAATACTTTTTAATTTCTTTGGATGAGATGGGGCTCTGAGCTCTGGGACAATGCTGATGGATGATGTTTTAATGCAGCTGAAATGTTATTTTTACTGAACCAGGGAAAACTATAAATTTTGCTTCATTGCCACTGATGGCTCTATGCATAAAACTATGGTGGCGCCCATCGGCCGTGAATAATCACCTCAGCACCGGCAGATGTTACTTTGCGGGGGGGAAAGCAATTCTTATGCCGAAGAATTGTGGAAAGATTAATTGTCTACAGCTGTTTCATGGCCCACAGCAATCTTGATACATTTATGATAAGTTTAAGAGCTCACTAGAGGCAGCTCCTATTCCCTGTTGTGAGAAGGGGGGTGGGGGAAGAAGCCAGAGGCTTTATTTTGACACCTGGATTCATAGAATCTGTCAGCTCCATTACAGGCTTCATAGAAATCCTGCCGTTGGCAGTTCTGAAATGATTGTGAGTGAGGTAAGATGCAGGAATTATCCATACGTAGATAAAGAAAAGGAGACTGAGAAGAATTATTCAAATTTGTGCAAATGAATTGCTTCCATTTTTCCTCCCTCTGCCAAGTGGAAATTGAACGTGACCTGCTCTGACCTTTCTCTATTAAGTGCTGCAAATTGCAGTAAATGCACAGTTCTGAGTGCCCTAATGAGACAGAGCCCCAGCAATGCCTCATTAATAAGGGGAGTTTGACCTTGCTGGTCAGCCCTTCATTCGATATTGAAAAGAAATAAGAAAAAAGAAGAGATGACCCACTGTAAATTTTGAACAATACATTTGATTTAGTTTGCATATACTCCCAGCTAGATAACGCTCAACCTTTTTCCTTCTCTTCTTTTCCTTCAGCCACAGGCTAGAAAGACTGGTACAAAGACTTACCTTGTAGGCATCAATGGGCCAGGCTGAGGAGAGGGGGCAAGTCTTGGTGGAAAGAACATTCATCTCCTCACCCTTCTTTGTCCTGTAAATTAGGCCCCCAAATTATTATTATTATTTGCTGTTAAAATACCAACAAGACAGCATTTGACTAGATTGCTGGTGGTGCAATGGGTTAAGCATTGGGTTTGCTAACCAAAAGGTCTGTGGTTCAAACCCTTAGGAGAAAGATATGGCAATTTGGCTCTATAAAGATTTATAGCAGTTTTTCTCTGTCTTATGGAGTCCTAGTATGGCGCTGTAGGCTAATGCATTTGAACTGCAAGGTCTGTGGTTCAAGCTCAACAGCTGCTCCTTGGAAACTTTATACAGGGTCGCTATGGTTTGGAATGGACTCAACAGCACTTGACAGCAACAGCAACAATGAGGTTGCTCTCAGTCAGAATCGACGGCATCCTAGCAGTGCATTGCCAATTTAATGTTTCTCATGTATACAATTTAGTGATACCAATTCCATTAATCATGTTATGCAACCATTACCAAGACCATACTAAACATTGCTTCCTAACAGTAGCTCTCTGTTTCCTACCTCCTTCCCATCCCTTTTTTTGGTTGTTGTTGCTGCTGTTAGGTGCTGATCAGTTGGTTCTGACATTACATACAACAGAATGAAGCATTGCTCAAACACCATCCTCACAGTTGTGTTCCTTTGTTTGAGCCCAGTGTTATAGCTACTTATTGCTGTTGTTGTTTGCTGTGAAGTTGGTTCCGACTCAAAGTGACCCTGTACAGGGTTTCTGAGGCTGTTCATCTTTACAGGAACAGAAGGACTCATCTTTCTCCCATGGAACAGCTCGTAGTTTCGAACTGCTGACTGTGAGATTAGCAGCCCAATTCGTAACCACCATGCTACCAGAGCTTCTTATAGCTGCTATACAACACAAATAAAATTTGATCTCTTTACATTTTAGGTCTAAGTTCTTTGTTACTCTTTCTTCCTTCCTTCGTTCCTCCTTTCCTCCCTTTCTCTTGTCCCCATCTTCCCTCTTTTCCTTCCATTGCCCAATTGTCATTTGTTTAAAAGGGACCTCCATTGTTAACGTGTACGTATATATTTTTTCAACAGGGATTTGTTTTCTGAGATTTATTGTGGCTGCGTGTGAACTCTAGCTAAGATATTTTCTCTGTCTGATGTAAGAAAGTCTAAGGCAGGAGGGGGAATACTTCTACTTGTTTTGGGGAAGAATTGGTTGCTATTGTTGTTAGGTACCCTTGAGTCAATTCCTACTAATAGTGGTTCTATACACAATATAATGAAACATTGCCATCTTCACAATTGTTGTGTTTGAACCCTTTGCTGCTGACATTGTGTCAATCCATCTTGCTTTGGGTCTTCTGTCTATATCACTGACTTTCCGCTTTAGAAAGCTAATATCTTTTTTTAGGGATACCATGCTTGATACTTTGAGCATGTTATCTCCTGATGTTGTTGTTGTTAAGTGCCATCGAGTCGGGTCCGACCCATAGCGACCCTGTACAGGGTTTCCGAGGGTGTAAATCTTTACGGGAGTAGAAAGCCTCATCTTTCTCCCGCGGAGCGGCTGGTAGTTTCGAACCGCTGACCTTAAGGTTCGCAGCCCGACTCGATGGCACTCAACAACAATCTCCTGATAACATGCTCAAAGTATGAAAGATGAAGTTCCACCATCTTGGCTTCTAAGGAGCACTCTGGCTATACTTTCACTAACACAGATTTTGTTTATTGTTCTGGTAGTCTATGGTACTTTAAATATTCTTCACCAACACCATAATTCAAAGACATTGATTCTCCTCAGGTCTTCCTCATTCATTGTCCAACTTTCATATGCATATGAGGCTATTAGAATAGTCAGGCACACCTTAGTACTCAAACTGATATCTTTGACCTTTAACACCGTAAAGAGGTCTTGTGTAACAGATTTATCTAGTGCAATAAGTCGTTTGATTTCTTTTTTTTTCATTTGGTTTCTTGAAGGCTGCTTTCATGAGTGTTGATGTGGAATCAAACAAAATGGCATCTTTGACAACGTCAATCTTTTCTGTTTATCATGATATTTATTGGTGCAGTTGTGAGGACTTTTTTTTTTTTTCAGTGCAATCCATACTGAAGGTTGTAATATTTGATCTTCATCTGTAAGTATTTTAAGTCCTCTTTGCTTTCAGCAAGCAAGGTTGTGTCATCATCGCAGGTTGTTAATGGGTCTTCCCCCAATCCTGATGCCACATTCTTCTTTGTATAATCTAGTTTCTCTATTCTATCATCATACAGATGGAATAAATATGGTAAAAAGATACAATCCTGGTGCACACTTCCCCTGATTTTAAGCTTTTCAGTATTCTTGTGCTTTGTTTGAATGACTGCCTTTTTGCCTATTACATGTTCATTGTGAACACAATTAAGTGTTCTGGAATACCCATTCTTTGCAATGTTATATATAGTTTATCATGATCCACACAGTCAAAAGACTTTGGATAGTCAATAAAGGACAAGTAAACATCTTTGTGGGAGAAACTTATTTAACCATACGCAGCATGGGTTGTATCAGATATATATGAAACCAGGACTCAGCACTCTTTGGCACTCTTCTTCAATGCCTCATATAATCTATGAGTTTAACTCTGTGCTTCCTTTAGACTAATGTTGCTAATACCTTTACTTCTGTTTAGGGAGTTTCCTGAATATAAGGTAGCCTATGAGCAAAGCTCTGGTAGCGTAGTGGTTACGAATCAGGCTGTGAACCTTAAGGTCAGCAGTTCGAAACTACCAGCCGCTCTGCGGGAGAAAGATGAGGCTTTCTACTCCTGTAAAGATTTACACCCTCAGAAACCCTGTACAGGGTCGCTATGGGTTGGATCCGACTCGATGGCACTTAACAACAACAACAACAACATGAGCAAAGCAGGTAGCAGGTTTTAGACTTACTTAAATAATAATTCCCAAAGTTTAGAAATGTGTTGAAAGTTAAAAGAAATAATTTCAAGATTTGTGGACAGCATCATCTTGTATAATTTTACTGTTTGAAGAACGGATGGTTCCTGTTCTTAAAGGGTTGTTTTTAGTTTCTCTCCATTAAGAGAAATGTTGACTGTTGGTTTTGTGTATGTTGAGGAATTTTCCTTCGATTTCTATTTTGTTGAGTGTTTTTATGAGGAATAGGTGTTGAATTCTGCCAATGCCTTCTCTGCCTCAATCAATATTTATTTATGTGGTGGATTATGCGGATTGCTTTTATAATATTGAATCATCTTTGCATAACTGGTCTGAATCCTACCTGATCATGATGCATTACTTTTTTTGATACGTTGTTGGATTCTATTCATTAGAATTATGTTGAGAGTTTTTTCATCTCCATTCATGAGGGATATTGGTCTATAATATTCTTTCTTCAGTGGGTATGATTCTTGGTTGACAATATTTTTTCTTTGCCTGCATGGTTTATGGAGACATGTTGTGGCACTGTGTGTTAATGTGTTAGGCTGCAAAGTTGGTTTGAACCACAAGGTCAGCAGTTCAAGCTCATCAGCTACTCCTTGGAAATTCTGTATGGGGTTGCTATAAATTGGAACTGACTCAATGACTCTTAACAGCAACAACAACAAGCATAATTTATGTGGAGAAATCAGCTCTTATTTTTATTGGTTGTCCTTTGTAAAAACTTTTCATTTTTCCTGAGCTGCTCTCAGAATTCTTTCCTTGTCTTAGGTTTTGGAGTTTGATTATGATATGTCTTGGTGATTTTTCTATCCTGTTTGGGGTGCATTCAGCTTTTTGTATGCTTTAGCTTCTCATCTATCATTTTGGTAGGGAAGTTGTCTTTCAACAACACTACAACAATTTTCTCTGTGCTTTCTCTTGGTCTCTTAATGTTCTGGAAGTCTGATTACCTGAAAGTTCTTCCTCCTCATGGCATCCCATATAAATCTTAGGTTTTCTTTAGCTTTCCCCCCTCTATTCTGATTGTTCTTCTACCAGACTACTATTGGGAGGGTTGTTTTCAAGCTCATTAATTTGACCTTCTGTTGATTCAAATCTACTCCTTTCCTTTATCTATATATTACCCATTTCTGAAATCTTCTGGGCTTCTATTTGCAGATTTTGTACTGTTTCTAATTTTTCATTTAGTTTGTTATTTTTCTTATAGTGTTTTCCCGCAGTCCTCTAAAGTTTTTCTATGTTCTTCGTGTTTTCCTCTGCAGCCTCAATTTTTCTCGCAATCCATTGAAGGTAACTAAATATCATTCTTTAAAAAATTCTATCAAGTAGTTCCAATATCTTTTATTTCTTATGAATATTTTGTGGTTCTCCATTTTGATCACTTGTTTGAGTCACTCTTTTTTCTTTGTGTGAACTAAAATTACTGCCTCTGAGACATTGTAGTATCATTATATTTGTATTTCATTGATGATTGCATACTGGTGTGTTCATAGACACTCACCACTTGCCTCCTGGTGGGTGTGATTAGAAAATGGAAGTGTGTGCATAGTTCTCCATTTGCCTCTCATGTAGCACAGTTCCTCGTGATTTTGAATGGTGTTGGCTGTCTATCACTGATTAGGTAGTGGGTCTTGCTTAGTGAGTGGGGTTCAAAGGTGTGTAGTTAGAGCTGGGCTATGTTGGCATGGTTACTGTGTCCTGTTGGGTGGGACAAGGAAAAAATGCACACACAAAAGAAAGAAACAAACAACAGTAAAAAGAAAATAACACAGGAGGGATTAGAAAAAACCCCAACAGGTATCAGTAAGAAAAAAGAATATAATAACAAAAGAAAGAAAAAATACAAATAAAACAGCAAAAGAGAAAAATAAGAGAGAAAAGAAAAAAAACCCCACAATAAACAAAACTAGGGAGAGGGAAGGAGAAAACAGAAAGAGATAAGAGAATAGTAAGGAAAATCAAGATAAAAAGAAAGAAAGAAAGAAAGGAAAGAGGGAAAATAGAAACAAGAAAAGAAGAAAAAAGGAAACTGGATAAAGAAAGGAAAAAAAAAACTTTGGAAAAGAAAGAAAAGAAGAAGGAGAAACAAAAAGGAAAGGAAAAACTAGAGCAGTGACTGGACTCAGAAAGGAGAAAACTGTGGGAGTATCCTGGCAGCTAAGGAATTCACAAGGTGGGAGATGAAGGGATGAGAGGATGGTGTGCCCAGTCCTAGATGGAATTCCTGTATGCCCAGGTGTTAACCTATGGTCAGGACACCTAGTCCAGAAGTAGTTTCTGAAGTCCCTAATGGTGACTGAGGTCAGGATTTTTGTTCCCAGAAGGAATTCTTTCAGTCCCAGATGGAGCTGGGAGTAAGATGGTTATGAGAGTTCTTGCCTATAGATATTGGGGTGGTACACTCAGCACCTGACTCAACATTACGTGATTCTGATCTCTGGAAAAGTAGGTACTGTGCAAGGGGTGCTTGGGTGCAAGGAGAATGTGGGGAACAAAAGATAATAACACCTTTCTCTTCAACAACCATTGGTGTGTACCTGAGTCATCAGCCCACCATCTGGATCCTATGGTACTTGCAGATGGATGGTCACAGGGATTCTGTCCAGTGGACAGGTCAACCATCTGTGTCTTGTTTTACCACCCCTGTTCAACTTCTTCTCTTACTTTGTATTCAGTACACTTCCCTATCCTTCCCTCTGAAGCTCAGGGTTCCAGGATTATCATCTGTATCAGTTTCGTTTAGTCTCTTGTATCTTTGTGTCATAAATTCTCTGTAGTATGTCTGCCTAGTCCACCAACTTTCCAGAAGTCACCCTCATAGATCTTATTAAAGGACAATATGGTTATCACTTACTGACCATATTATGTAGTCCAATTTAACGGCTGTCCTTTACATAGCACAATGTTCTTTTTATGAAGACTTACAGGAAAATTTCCTTTGGATTTTATTTTAGAACTAGGGAAATTGTTCTTAGGAACTAGTTTGTTTTTATTTTGGTGAACATGTGACTTAAAACTACTAATTGTTCCTTCATTTCTCTGGCTTTTGGGATGTTCAGAGCCAAATTTGATGCTCTTTTATTGCAAATGCTCAAAACATTATGGCATATAAACATTAAAGATTTTTGAATAAATAATATCTGGCTATGGTACCAAATTCCACAAATCACCATGTAGCTGCACTAGAGGGTAGACATGCCTTGACATAGATTATGGTGCAGGTAATAAACAACCTGGAGGAAGCTTGGCAGAAGAAAGATGAGAATGGCAGGAGACACAGGGAGGAATGCAGTTGGAGTAAATAGAGGTAATGCTGTTAATTGTTGGTGTATGATTTGTTGAATGTAAAAGTGATGATTTGCTCTGTAAACCTTCACTCAATTCACAATAATAAGTTTTTAAAAAATCACCATGTAGCTTGTTTTCTCTAAAAAATATTTTGTGTGCATTTAAAAAGATAAACAGGCATTGTTGTTATTAAGTGCTGTCGAGTCAATTCTGACCCATAGTGACCATGTATAGGGTTTCCAAGGAGCAGCTGGTGAGCTTGAACCACTGATGTTGCAGTTCAAACAACTTTGCAGTCTGACACATTAGCCCACAGCACCACACCAGGACTCCAAACAGACATTATACACTCTGAAATGAAATTTCAAAGTCAAAGATATGCATATAAAGGAGCTTTAGAAAGTTTATGGAAAAATTCCTAATTCTTTCATTTCCATTTTTCCATGAACTTTTTGAAGTTCCCTCATATATTTACTTTTAGTAGATAATGACAAACTTTTCCCTAAATAGTGGTGTTAATTATATATACACCAAAATTATGTAGAAATTTATGTTGTTCTATATAAACAAAGTCCTGGTGTGGCGCTGTGGGTTAATGCACCAGACTGCAAAGCCATTTGAACTGCAAGGTTGGTGGTTCAAGTTCACCAGCTGCTCCTCAGAAACCCTATCCAGGTTCATTATGGGTTGGAACTGACTCTATGGCACTTAACCACAACAACAACAGCATGTAAACAAAAATCCTTACCACTGGACCAATAAGCAACATTCTTATCAATGGAGAAAAGGTTGAAGTTGTCAAGTACTTCATTCTTCTTAGATCAACTATCAACACTCACGGAAGCAGCAGTCAAGAAATCAAACAATGTATTGCATTAGACAAATCTGGTACACAAGAGCTTTTTAAAGTGTTGAAGAGCAAAGATGTCAGCTTGAGGACTATGGTACACTTCACCCAAGCCGTGGTATTTTCAATAACCTCATATGCATGTGAAAGCTGGACAGTGAATAAGGAAAACTAAAAGAATTGATGCATTTGAGTTATGGTGCTGGAGGAGAATATTGAAAGTGCTATGGGTTACCAAAGAATTAACAAATCTGTGTTGGAAGAAGTGCAGCCAGAGTGCTCCTTGGAGGCCAAGATGGCCAAACTTCGTCTTTCATACTTCAGACATATTGTCAGGAGGGACCAGTCTCTGGAGAAGGATATCATGTTTGGTAAGGTGGAAGGTCAGAGAAAAAGAGGAAGACCCCCAACGAGATGGATTGGCCAAGTGGAAGCATTGATGGACTCAAGCGTGGCAACAGTAGTGAGGTTGGCCCAGGATCAGGCAGTGTTTCGTTCTGCTGTGCATAAGGTCGCTATGGGTCAGTACCGACTCGATGGCACCTCGCAACAACAACAATATCTTTGTCAACACTCAATGGTATCAGTCCTTTCATTTTCGCAGTTCTTGTCAGTGTGTAGTAGTGTCTCATCATGGTTAGAATGTGCATTTCCATGATAATTAATGAACTTGAGCTTCTTTCCATGTTTTTTGATTGTTTAGGGACTGTCTTAGTTATCTAATGCTGCTATCACAGAAATGCCACGAGTGGGTGGATTTGATAAATAGAAATTTATGTTCTCAGAGTTTAAGAGACTAGAAGTTTGAACTCAGGGTGTGGGCTCTAGGGGAAGTCTTTCTGTCTCTACCAGCTGTGAAGGAATGTCCTTGTCTCTTTGGGCTTATGCTCCTGGGCAATATTCATGTGTCTTGGCATCTCTCGTCCCCCATCTCTGCTTGTTCTCTTGCATGTTTTATCATTTTTATATCTCTAAAGAGACTTACTGAAGTTATACTCTACACTCATCCTGTCTAATTAACATAATAAAGGTAACACATTCCTAAATGGTATTATTATCCCAGGCAAGCAGGTTAGGATGTACGACACATTTTGAGGGACAGAATCTTAAGAATTTTTTTTTCCAATTGTGCTATCTGTATTTTATTATTTTTATTCTGTGGCATCCTATATGTTTTATATATAAGTCTATTGTCAGTAGAATATTTACTATGTAGCATTGAAAATAAATGGACTTTAGTTATATGAAGCAACATAGGAGAATCAGGAATCCAGACATAAAAGAATAAATACTTTTTGTTAGGTGCAGTCAAGTCTGTTCTGCATCATAATGACCCTATGTATAATGGAACAAAACACACCATATTCACAATTGTTATGTATGAGTTCATTTTTGCTGCTACCATGCCAATACATCTTGTTGGAGTCTTCCTCAGTTTTGCTGGCCCTTAACTCTACTAAGCATGATGTCTTCCAGGGAGTGGTCTCTCCTTACATGTCCAAAGAATGAGAAACAAAGTGTTGCCATCCTCACTTCTAAGGAACATTCTGGCTGTACTTCTTCCAAGAAAGATTTGTGTGTTACTCCGGCAGTCCATGGTAAATTTAATATTTTTTTCCTAACATCATAATTCAAACACTTTGATTATTTTATGGTCTTCCTTATTCATTGCCCAACTTTCATGTGCATATGAAGTGATTGAAAGAAACACTTGAGTTGGGCATACCTTAGTCCTCAAACTGACATCTTTGCTCTTGATTACTTTAAAGAGGTCTTTTTGCAGCAGATTTGCCTAATACAATACGTTATTTAATTTCTTGACTTCAGCTTACATGAGTGTTAAATTGTAGATTTAAGCAAAATGAAGGGTTTGACAACTTCAATCTTTTCTCCATTTATCATATTGTTATTTATTGGTCCACGTGTGAGGATATTTTTTCTTTACCTTGAGGTATAGCCCAAGGTTTCTGATCTTCATGTAAAAGTTATTTTAGTCCTCTTTACTTTCAGCAAGCCAGGTTGTGTCACCCACAGTTTGTTAATAATAAGTCTTCCTCCAATCCTGATGCTGTTTTTCTTCATCTAATTCAGTTTCTCAGATTATTTGTTCAGCATACAGATTGAATGTTGTTGTTGTTGTCAGGTGCCATCGAGTCAGAACCGACTCCTAATGACCCCATGCACAGCAGAATGAAACAATGTCCAATCCTGGGCCAACCTCACTACCGCTGCCACACTTGACACCATCAGTGATGCCACCTGGTTGATCCATCTCGTTAGGGGTCTTCCTCTTTTTCTCTGACCCTCCATCTTACCCAGAATGACATCCTTCTCCAGTGACTGTTCCCTCCTAACAATATGTCCAAAATATGAGAGACGGAGCTTAGCCATCCTGGCCTCCAAGGAGCACTCTAGCTACGCTTCTTTCAAAATAGATCTATTGGTTCTTTTGGCAGTCCATGGCACTTTCAGTATTCTCCTCCAACACCACAACTCAAAGGCATCAATTCTTCTATGATCTTCCTTATTCACTGTCCAACTTTCGCATCCATACGAGGTTATTGAAAATACCATGGCTTGAGTCAGACACACCTTAGTCCTCAAGCTGACATCTCTGCTCTTCAACACTTTAAAAAGTTCCTGTGCAGCAGATTTGCCCAATGCAATATGTTGTCTGATCTCTTGACTACTGCTTCCACTAGTGTTGATAGTTGATCCAAGAAGAATGAAGTCCTTGAATAAGTATAGTAAAAGGTTACAATCCTGGAAAGCATCTTTCCTGATTTTAAACCATCACTATCCCCTTGTTCTGTTCAAATGACTGTTTCTTAGTCTATGTTTAAGTTCTTCATGAGCATAATTAAGAGTTCTAGAATGCCCATTCTTTATAATACTATCCATAGTTTTGCATGATCCACATAGTCAAAGCCTTTGCATAATCAATAAAGCACAAGTAAATATCTTTCTGGTATTTGCTGCTTTCAGCCATGATCCATCTGACATCAGCAATCATATCTCAAGTACCACATCCTCTTCTGAATCTAAGTTGAATTTCTGGCAGCTCCTGTTGATTTATTGCTGTGATTGCTTGAATTATCTTCAGCAAAATTTTACTTACATGTGGTATTAATGATATTGTTTGATGATTTCTGCATTCCATTGGGTCATCCTTATTTGAAGAGGATACAAATATATATTTCCTTCTACTTGTTTGGCCATGTAACCAGCCACCTTCAAAATTTCATGGCTTGGGTAGACCAATGAGCATTTCCAGTGCTGCATCATCAATTCTTGGAACCGTGTTTATTGACAATGCCTTCAGTGCACCATGGATTTCTTCCCTCAATGTCATTAGTTCTTGATCATACGGTACTTTTTGAAATGGTTGGGCACTGGTCAGTTCGTTTTGGTACAGTGACTGTGCATTCCTTCCCTCTGTTTTGACGCTTATTGCATCATTCAATATTTTGCCCATAGAATCTTGCAGCCTGAATTTCTTGCTCATTTCTTTCAGCTTGAGAAATACTGAGCATCTTCACTTTTGGTTTTTTTAATTCCAGGTTTTTGCACATTTATTACAATACTTTTCTTTGTCTTTTTAAGCTGCCCTTTGAAAATTTCTGTTCAGCTCTATTACTTCATCATTTCTTCAGTTGCTTTAGCTTCTTTATGTTTAAGAGCAAGTTTCAAAGTCTTTTATAACATCCATGTCAGTCTATTTTTTTCTTTCCTATCTTTTTAATGATCCTTTGCTTTCTTCATGTACGATGGTATTTATGTTATCCCACAACTTCTTTGGTCTTTGGTCATTAGTGCCTAATGCATCAAGTCTAATTTTAAGATGGTTTGTCAATTCAGGTGGCATATGCACAAGATCATATTTTGGCTCTTGTGGACTTGTTTTAATTTTCTTGCGCTTCCACTGGAGCTTGCATGTGAGCAATTGATAGTCTGCTACACAGTAGACCCCTGGCCCTGTTTTAGCTTATGAAATTAAGCTTCTCCACTATCTCTTCACACTATCTCTACACAGTAGACCCCTGGTCCTGTTTTAGCTTATGAAATTAAGCTTCTCCACTATCTCTTCACACACTTGTGTATCCTATCTATTGAGGTTCCCATGTATAGATGCTGTTCATGTTGTTGAATAAAAGGTATTTTAGATGAGGAAGTCATTGGTTTTGTAAAATTCAATCATGCAATTTCCAGTATCATTTCCATCACATCACCATAGTTTCCAACTACTGGCCCTCCTTTTTTTGTTTCCAATATTTGCATTTCAATCACCAGTAACAATCAATGCATCTTGATTGCATTTTAAAAGTTAATTTCAGACTGTATAAGTCTATTTATATAAAGTCCCCAAAGTGGCAAATCTTATCCATGATGTTAGAAGTTAAGACAGTGGTAACTTTTGGTGAGGGGGTAAATACTGATTGGAAAGGGACCCAAGACAGCATCTGAAATATTATAACTCTTTAATTTCTTGCCCTTTTAGTGGCTATATGGGAATATTGACTTTTGATAATTTATTGACTTATATACTGTTGATGTGTGTAATTTTCAGTATGACTTAATACATCAATTAAATGTGTAAAATTTTGTATTGGATTGTACATTTTCAAGAAGTGTATTTGAAGGTGGATTTACCAAACAACTGGATTATAATGTATTTCTATAGGATGCCTGGTGTCTCACTGTATGATCAGCACTGGACTGTAAACTACAAGGTTGACAGTTCAAACCCACCTTGGAAACCCTATACATTCGCTATGAGTCGGAACTGACTCAATCACACTCAACAACAACAACAACACAGAACAATACAATTAGAAGAACATGTAAATTTCACTGTTTAAGCAAAAAGAATTGTATTGGGAATGAGGATCTGGTATAATTAAAAGTTAGAAGTGAACAAAATGCAGCCCTTTTAAAGGGAAGCAATCCCTCATTTTACACTGAGTATCTTTCTTGAAACAGCATTCTTAATGTACCTTTTAGAGTTAACTGATGGCCTGGACACAGGCAGGGTGAAGTGGATGGAAAGAGCTAGCCAGACTCTGGCTACAAATTGACTGTCTCTCTCCCATGTGTGTAAAATTCCTGAAGATTAACACAAAGCCCCAACCAAGTTTGGAAGGACAAAATATTTGACAGTTTCAAGATGCAAACATATTATGTTTCATTTTCCTCATGGGGTGAATCAGAAAACAGATTCTCAAATAGGTTTTACATAATTAAAGAAATCTCTCTGCCAAAAGGAAACCAACCAAATCCAAGAGGGAAGTTTAGAGCAAATTTTCTGATTTCTGATTCACTGTAAAGATTACTTTGGCATATGATTTTAATTCCACAAATTATGTGTATATGTGGAGAAGGGTGTGGTCTTTGTAGTCAGACAATCTGGGTGTAAATTTGGGTTCAGTTCTTTGCAAATTGTATGATTTGGGAAAGTTATTTAATCTCTCTGAGAAGTAGGATTAGAAGTAATGCATGCTTCATAGACTTTTTCTTAGGACTGAGTGAGAACATGTATACCAGATGTTTATAACAGCAGATGTCACACAGTATCACACAATTAGCTATTACATTAAGGAAAAGTCTCAAGTTTGTTAGTCTTTGTTGTTGTTAAGTGCCATTGAGTTGGTTCCGACTCATGGCAACCCTGTATAGGGTTTCCAAGGAGCGGCTGGTGAATTTGAACCACTGACCTTGTGGTTCAAACCGACTATGCAGTCCAGTGCTTTATCCCACAGTGCCACACATCTACATAACACCAATCTTTCCATTTTAACAAGCAAATACCATATTACAGTATCAGCTGATGACTGAACAGTCAAAAATTCTTTTTTGAATTTGTCTTTCACAAAGTCAGGAATTTAATCTCTCCTGGTCCAGATTTTCTGAAAGGGATCACGTGAGAAGACCCTAAATAGAGTGAGGAACAAAACAAAATGCAAACTCATAAAAGATACCAGGCTTACTGGTCAGCTAGATACTGGTGAAACCCCTGAGACTAGGGTCCTTTTTTACTCTGCAGGTGTGGAGCTGAACTCACTGTTGTGGTTCCATTTTCAACCAAACTATTGATAGTCTATAAGATGAATGACAACACTAGGGAGATACCCATACATTAGAATTATCAATGAATTAGATCCAAAGGGCAGCATATAGCAAATGACAAAGATCAAGAAAGTTAGGAAAGAACGAAGAATGGAAATGGGAAATGTCAAGTTCACAGGGTGGATGCCCGGGCTTGAGACCTAGTTCTGTGTCATAAAGAGACAAGACCAAAATCTTCAGCCAAGCATTAAGTTTATTATAGCATAGAGTGTTCCCAGATGAGTTGGCATGGGTCTACTTCCCAAGTGAGGATAGATCCCGTACACTCAGGAGTTTGAACATTAAGTATAGTTTTTCTCTCCCTGGTCTCAGATTCCCTTACCCAGGGTCATTTCTGATGCCACCCCTCACTGATTATGTCTTAACAAAGGGAAAGAATATTTATTTGACTTTTAATAAAAGGGTGCAGGCTTTTGGGAAATGGGATGCTACCCATTTCTGTTTCCTTGGTGGTTTGGCCTTTAAGGTGCTCTCCCTTTGCAGTTGGTTGCTTTCCTCGAACCTGGTGTTATTTTCTTTACCATAGTCCCAGGCCCTCCTTCCTTTTCCCATTGTGTGGACTCTCCAGGGGCTAACTGCCCAGTTTCTACTCTGTTGACTTCCTCTCGCCCTGTATCTCTCAGGAAATACAGTGAGAACATTGGATATGTAATATTACATTGTGGGGATTGAAATCAAAGACAAGAACCAATTGTTGAATGGAAAACTCTATAAAACTTTCCTCAATTTACAATAAAATTTTTTTGAAGATTTCAGGAATTTAGGATTCTAGGACTCTGGGAACTTGAAACATCTGCTAACATAGCCTATGATATTGTCAGTTACAATTTATAAGCATATGGAAGCTGACTCCCCAAATATCACCAACACATCTGTGCATAAGACCCAACAGAGTTGATTGTATACAAGTTAGGAAAAACATCACCTGGAAAAAGATTTGGGAGTGTTTCAAGCAGGGAAGGCAAGATCAGTATTTATTGTAAATTAGAAGTTTGGTCTGAGGCCGGTGTTTCCATGCAGAGGACTCAGTTAGGATTGCATAAGAATCGTGACACAGCAAAATGGGCAGAGTTTTGTTCTGTTGTGCAGATGGTTGCTATGAGTCAGAGCTGACTCACAGACACCTAACGATGACAACAACCTTCTACTCTCTATTAGTTTGCTGTTGCTTGTTTGAACCCATGGTTGCTACCACCGTGTCATTCCATTTCTTTGGGAATCTTCCTCTTTTGCACTGTCCCTACACTTTACCAGGTGTAATGTCATTCTCTAGGGACTTGTCTCTCCTGACAACATGTCCAAAGTACAAGAGATGAATTCAGGCCTTACTTCAGATCTTGTACTTTGTACATCACTGCTTAAGCATCATGTGTGTACTTCTTCCAAGACAGATTTGTTTGTTCTTCTGGCAGTTCATGGTGCTTTCAATATTCTTCACCAACACCATAATTCAAATGTATTCATTCTTCTCTGGTTTTTCTTTTTCATTGTTCTATGTGCATGTATTTCATCATCACAATGAAATGTTCTGGAATTCCTATTCTTTGCAATATGATCCACACAGTCAAATGCCTTGCATAGTTAGTAAAACACAAGTAAATATCTTTCTGGTATTTTCTGCTCTTAACCAAGATCCATCTGATATCAGCAATGATATCTCTACTTCCATGTCCTCTTCTGATTCTGACTTAAATTTCTGGCAGCTCCCTGTTGATAAACTGCTGCAACTGTTTTGGAATTTTCTTCAGAAAAATTTGACTTGTATGTGATATTAATGATATTGTTAGATATTCTGTTGGGTCACCTGTCTTTGGAATGGCCACAAATATGGATTTCTTCCAATGGGTTGGCCACCTCCAGCACTGCATCAGTTGAAACATTTTCACATTGTATTAGTTGGTTTTAGGCCTATTTGTTCTAGGATTTATTAAATTATGGCACTGTGGGATAAAGCAGTAGACCGCAAGGTCATTTTGAACCACAAGGTCAGTGGTTCAAGTTCACCAGCTACTCCTCAGAAACCTTATACAGGGTCACTGTGAGTTGAAACTGACTAAACAGCGCTTAACAACAGCAACAGCATAAATGTATTAGTGAGAGTTTTGGTGTAAAACATAGCAGGTTCAGAAGATTTGACTAAACAGAACAGATTGTGTATGAAGTTGGGGAAAATATTATTAAAGGAACCCATAAGAGTTGATAAACCATTCAGAGAGAGATTAGTAACAGTGTAACTCCATTCCCATATGAAAGGACAAAGGAGCAGTGTTATGGGAACTGGAGAAAACTGTGGCTGGAAAATAGCACTCCTTACAAGTGCTGCGAATCTTAAGGTCAGTGGTTCGAAACTACCAGCTGCTCCATGGGAGAAAGATGAGGCTTTCTACTCCCATAAAGATTTACACCCTCGGAAACCCTGTACAGGGTCGCTATGGGTCGGAACCGACTCGACGGCACTTAACAACAACAGGATACAGAGGAGGGAAACCAATGTTAGACCCTGGTGAGCCAGGGAAGAAATTGGAAGGAAGAACTAAACTGGCCTTGAGCTTTCTCTTTTCCTCTGAGCTGCAGTCTGTTGTTGTTGTTGTTAAGTGCCGTTGAGTCAATTCTGATCCATAGGGACCCTGTATAGGATTTACAAGGAGTAGCTGATGAGGTGGATTTTGTGGTTCAAATCGACCTTGCAGTCCAGTGCATTAAACCAAAGCACCACACTAACATTGTCTGTCTACCAGTGGCTAAAACAACCAGAAACAAGATAAAAGATTCCAAGAAATACAATCCAAAGAAATCAGTTTCTGTAACATAGAACAAACAGGACAAAGGATAGATCTTGAGAGTAAAGAGAATAGATGGCACAAGAGCCTATACTTTACTGAAAGTCTGGAAGTTCAGGTTCACCCACAGATGCCTTGAAAGAAAGGCCTGGTGATATACCTACAAAAAACAGTCATTAAAAACACTACAGATACTCTGACACACATCACATCAGAGTCAATTGGACAGCCAAAATGCTCCTTAGAAGTGAGGATGGTGAGACTTTGTTCAAGTACTTTGACATATTATTGGGAGAGACTAGTTTCTGGAAAAGTACATCATGTTTGGCAAAGTAAAAGGTTAATAAAGAAGACCCTTAAAAAGATGAATTAACATGGTAGCTTCACAATAGGCTCAAACTTAATAATTGTGAGGATGGCACATGAGTGGGCAGTGTTTTGTTCTCTTGTGCATAGGTTGCTATGAGTCAGACCAACACAACAGCACATAACAACAATTTTAACAACAACAACATGGGTAAAATGTTGAAAGATTCAGGAAGCATGAAAAGAAGATGGAAGAATCGCTAAACTAAAAAATATTGGTTGACCTTCTGTCATTTCAAGAAATAACATCTGGTCAAGAACTAATGACCCTAAAGGAAGAAGTCTGAACTACACTACAGGAATTAGCAAAAAACAAGGCTCTGGGAAATGATGGAGCATAAATTGAGATACTTCAACATATAGATCCAATGCTAAAAGTGTTTACTCTACTATGACAAGGAATTTAGAAATCTTGGCACAAATATGAATAAGTTGCCCAGAGATTCATATTTGTACCCATTTTAAAGAAAAAGTCATTCAACAGAATGTGGAAATTATTAAACAAAATCATTACTATCATATGCAAGCCAAATTTTACTGAAGAGTATTAAAAAACGGTTGCAGCAATACAACCAGGAATTGCCAGAAGTTCAAGCTGGATTCATAAAAAGACATTATTACCATTATTACTAATGTTAGATTTTTTTTTTTTAAGTTTTTATTGTGAATTGACTAATAGTTTACATGAGAGAACATTGGTTTTACACTCATCATTTCTTGAATCAACAGTATTTGCTTCTATTCCCTCTGTGTTTTGTTTGTCTTTGGGATGTTCACAAAAACACTCAGGAATATATAATCATTTAAACAACCAAAGGGCACATTCTGCAAGCCTGCCTCGTGGTCACCAGCATGCAGCTTTTCTCTTTCCGTGAGTCTGGAGTCTTCAGCTGCTGTATCTCTTCATGTCCTTATCTCTGCCTCTTTCTCTTGTGTCACTACTTCTTTGCATAGGGTCCCACATTCCACTTGTGCTCTTCTCCCTTGATGGTCCTAGGATCCTTCATTCCTGAACTGTGTGATTAACTACTCCTCCCTTTTTGTTACAAAATTTTAACCTTTACAGTTGTGACAGTCACAATTAGTCATGATAACAATTATTCACTATTGAAACATGAAAATCTTATCCCCATCTCCTTTCACCAGACACATCTATACAAGATGAAAACTATCCAATGGGGATTCTACCTTCCCACACACACTCTGAAACTAAACTCCCTCTTGAAAACTTGTAAGCCCATCACTTCATGCCTTTATAGCCTCACTCTCCTCTCCATTTTAGGTAGCCAATGTCTGTTGCCCATCCCTATCAACACTGTATACAAAGGGGATAGGATTGATACTTGATGTAAAGACACCTTCCCTCTCAGTTGGTATTTTGAGTGATTACATTCATAAGGAGCTCTGTTAGCGTAGTGGTTACTAATCGGGCTGCGAACCTTAAGGTCAGCAGTTCGAAACTACCAGCAGCTCCGCGGGAGAAAGATGAGGCTTTCTACTCCCGTAAAGATTTACACCCTCGGAAACCCTGTACAGGGTTGCTATGGGTCGGAACCGACTCGACGGCACTTAACAACAACAACAACAACATTCATAAGTATAGGTCAAGTTCATCAAATTGTAGCAATTTACACTTGCTTCCTTTTTTCAAAAATTTTTTTTTTTTATCTTCTTCATGTCGAGTTCTGATCATCAAGCCATTGAGGCTAAGTTGAATGGTTACTATCTACAAGTTTGGGTGTTCTTGTGCATCTCCCCTCACTTTCTATCAGTTAGACACTTCACTCTCAGCTCTAACCCTCTGTGGCTATGTCCTTGTCCATGGGCTCCTTAGTCCCCAGGTCTCACAACACTTCAAACCAACCAACACTTCCTCTTCTTTTTCTCATTTCCAGGTCAACAGGAGTCCTAATGTTAGATCTTGACTGGACTGAAAGCAGAGAGTACCAGAAAATAGTTTACTTTGTTTCATTGACTGTGCAAAGGAATTTGACTGTGTAAGTCATAACAAATCATGGATAACATTATGAAGAATGGGGATTCCAGACTACTTCCTTGTGCTCATGTAGAGATTATACATAGATGAACAAACAGTCATTTGAGCAGAACAAGGGAATAATGTGTGGCTTAAAATCAGGAAAGGTGTGTGTCAAGGTTATATCTTTTCACCATACTTATTAAATCTTTATGCTGAGTAATAATCTGAGAGGCTATCCTATATGATGAGGAATGTGACATCAGGATTGGAGGACACAATCTTGCTTGCTTGAAGACCCTATCAATGGAGAGAAAAGGATGGATTATATATCAGCATAAATAAAACAAAAACCCTTACAACTGGACTATTAAGGACATCATGACAAAGAAGATAGTAATGTTAAGGATTTCATTTTACAGTTGACTCTTGAACAACATGATGGTTAAGGCTGATGATTCTCATACAGTTGTAAGTCTACGTGTAATTATTGATTCCCCAAAAACTTAACTAATAAACTACTGCTGACTGAAAGTCAATGAACAGATATTTTGTACATTTACAGTATGTTTTGATTCTGTTATTTATGCCATCTGTTTACAAGATGAACCGTCTTTGCTTTTAGTATGCTGAGGAGGAAGAGGAAAACGAGAGGTTGATCTTGATGTCACTGGGGTGCCAGAGATGGAAGAAGTGGAGAGAAGGGAAGAGTACTCAGGGAAGGCAGGATCAGATTGTTGTAACTTTATGGAAATACATCACAATTTCTTTATGTTTTGTCTTTTCATTGCTCTAAAATTTTTTCTAAATACTACATATCCTTCTTTGACTTAACTACATTTGCACAAAATAGTAGTGTTAGCCTATCTCTTCTGCCTTAAATTCTGGTGCTTGCTTTTCTTCTTTACTAATAAGTGTCCCTTTGTGCATTGTTTCCCCACCCACCCACCCCGAACATGTCATTTTATTTCTTTTTAAAAATTAACTAGTTAATTTTTCTTTTTCCTTTTTTAACTCTTTATTGTAAATTGGGTGAAGGTTTACAGAGCAAACCATCACTTTGATACTCAACAATTCATATACATTTTGTTTCATTTCATTGACTATCAGTCATAACCTCAGTGCGATATCACTTACCCCACTTCCTCCTTGTGTTTCCTGTTTCCAGTCTTCCTTCTTTTGTTCCTATTCTGCATTTTGTCCTTGGGTAAATTCTGCCATTTTGGCCTCCAATGATTGAGTAGACTAAGCTGTGTGTACCTCATTAGTGTTATTATTCCCTTACAGATCTATCTATTGTTTGACTGAAAATTGCACTATAATGTAGTTAGTTAAGTTCCAGACCTGAAGGGTAACTAAGAACCATAGTTTCAGGGATCCCATTGGTCTCTGGTCTTCTTCTTCTTCTTCTTTGTTAAAGGATTTTAAGGTTTTTTCACCATACATTTTTATCCCACTCTCTCAGTGCCTTCTAATGTGATCCCTTTCAGAGGAGTTGGTAGCTAAGCATCATCTAGTTCTTCTGGTCTCATGGTTGTAGAGACTGATGTTTCCATACAACTAATTATTTCCATGTCTTCTATTTTTACTTAAAAAAAATTTTTTTTTTTTGCTTCCAGGACAGCTATATTAACCAATAACCTTAGAGAAATAGTATCAGTTTTTTATAAAATTCATCAAATTATAGAAAAAATGTTATCATTTCAATTCATTATTTTATACCTAGAATAGCTTAGATTCTAAACTGTCAAAAGTTTTACAGGAAAATATGAACCAATTCTATCCATAAACATAGTTTTAAAACTCCTAAACAAAATTTATTGCAAACCCAACAATAATTTATCAAAAACAAACAAACAAACAAAAAGGTAAAATACATTATAACATTTATTCCAGAAAGGACGTAAGTATATTATCAATAAAAAATATGTGAATATAGTGTTATAATTCAATAGGTTAAAAATAAGGTAGATAGTTTGAACAAATTAATAGTAGCAAAGAATGTCTTCACTCTGATAAGTGTCCAACCAAACCAAATTCATTGCCTTTGAGTCATAGTAACTCTATAGAACTGGAAAGAACTGCACAATAGGGTTTCCAAGTCCATAAATCTTTAAGAAAGCAGACTGTGCTTCTCTCTTCAATGGAGTGACTGATGTATCTGAATCATCAACCTTTCATATAGGAGTCAAATGTTTAACAACTGCAGTATCAGGGTTCCTCTAACAAGGATAACACCATATAACATACAGAAAATACCACATTTAATGATAAGTAGTTGTAAACGTTGCTCTTGGGATCAGGAATGAAATAAGGATGCCTCCAACATCCAAGAAAATATAGTAAGAAAAGGTTTTTTAAGTGCCCAAGTGTTGTGCTGCGGTGTAATGCACTGGACCACAAGGTCAGTTTGAACCTCATGGTCTGTGGTTTAAACTCACCAGCCGCTCTGGGAAACTCCATGAAGTGTCACTATGAGTCGAAACAGACCTACCAGCACCCAATAACAGCAACAACAACAACAACAATGTATATATTTAAATGTTTTATTGTGAATTATGTGATAGTTTATATGGGACAACATTAGCTTTACATTCATCCTATCGTATATCATTTCATTCAATCCTCTCCATCCATCATCAACCAACCAAAGAGTATACCCTGCAAGCCTGCCCCCTGGTCATCAACACACAGCCCCTCTCCCTCTCTGGGTCTAGCCACTCCATCTCTCCACATCATCGTTTCTGCCTCCATCTCTGGCGTCACTGTTTTTCTGGGTAGGGTTCCTCACTCTGCTTTTATCCCTTGATGGTCCCAGGGACCTCTGCTCCTGGACTGCAAAGTCAACCACTTCCCTCCTTTTGCTACAAAGCATCTGCCTTTACATTTCCAACCCTCACAGTCAGTTATGGTAGCAATTATTCACTATTGTGCCACATGAGTGCTATCCCCATCTCCTTTCATCAGCCCTGCCCAGACAGATTGGATACTAATCAGTGGAGATTCTACCTTCCTCCATGCCCTCTGGATCTAGGCTGCCTCTTGAAAGCTTGTAAGCCAATCACTTCTTGCCTTTGTAGCCCCCCATTTTGGGTAGCCAATGTCCAAGTTGCCCATTCCTGTCTACGCTGTGTATGGAGGGGATGGGAATGATAATTGCTGTAAAGATTTGTTCCCTCTTTGGAGCTACTGCATCCATAGATGTAGGTCAAGTTCATCAAATTGTATCAGGTTACACTTTTTTCCCTCTTCTTTTTTCTTCTCGTTGAGTTCTGATCATTCAGCCATTGAAGCCAGGTCAAGTGGGTATTATGTGCAAGTGTGGGTGTTCTTGTGCATATGCCTGCTCTTCTTATCAGCAGGGCACTTTACTCTCCACTCTATTTCTCTATGGCTATGTCACTGACTCTGGACCCAAGAGTCCCCAGGTCTTGCCACACTGCTGGCCAACCAGGTCTCAATCCGGGTTCACAGGAGTCTATTGAACATTGTGGAGCTTAGCTTGCAGCTTCATTGCTGTTTTTTCCTCACTTCCTCTTATCGGTGATGAACATGGTCATCAATAAGAGCATGTATTCCCATTGAGTCTTAGTCTTGCAGCTCAAACGGCTTTGCAGTCTGGCGCATTAACCCACAGCGCCACACCAGGACTCCAAAATAGCCAGAGATAAATCTATTGGAAGATGAACAAAACCTATACACTGAAAAATATGACATTGTTGAAGAGAAAATAAATGCAATCTAAATAAATGGAAAGATATACTGTTTATAAATTGGATGATTCAATACTGATAAAATATTAATTGTACACAGATTTATCTTTATGTTAAGCATAATCCCATTCATAATTCCAGAAGAAAAATCTCTCGAATAGCTATAATAACATTGAAAAAGAAAAACAATTTTGGAGGACATGCATTTCCTGACCTAAAAACTTACTATGAAGCTACACTACTCATGTGTAGTATTGATGTCAAGATAGACAAATAGATCAATGAAACAGAATAGAGTCCAGAAATTAACCCACACACTTATACATAGTTTATTTTTCCAGGATTGCCAACACAATTTAGTGGAGAAAGAATTTTACTCTTAATGAAATTTGATCAAAGAATTGGATATCCATATGCAAAAAAGATGGAGTTGGAACCATATCTTGCATCATGTAAATAAATGAATTCAAAATTAACCATAGATCTATTGTAAAACTCAAAAATAGAAAATGTATGGAAGAAAACCTTTATGATCTTGGATTAGATAAAGATTTCTTAAAAATGACATGAAAGGAAAATTTATAGATTAAAATTTAGAAAAAATTAACAGCTTCTACCTTTCATACACAGAAGAGCACACACAGCCTTTGGAGTAGATTACATCTCAATGTCAAGAAAACAAAAATCCTCACCACAGGACCAATAAACAACATTCTTATCAATGGAGAAAAGATTGAAGTTGTCAAGGACTTCAT
>NW_006408627.1:1010582-1011914 GCF_000296735.1 Chrysochloris asiatica
CTACGAGTCGGTTCCGACTTGATGGCACCTAACAACAACAACAACCTTTCATACAACACTTTGAAGAGAATGAAAAGACAGCAACAGGTAGGGAGAAAATATTTGCAAATTAAACATCTAATGAGGGACTTATATCTAAAATGTACAGTTTTTGACAACTTCATTCTTTTCTCCATTTATCATAATGTTATTTATTGGTCAAGTCGTGAGGTTTTTTGCTTTCTTTACACTGAAGTGCAACCTATACCAAAGGCTGTGGTTTTGATCTTCATCAATAAATATTTTAAATCCTATTTCTTTCATCAGGCAAGGTTGTATCATCTGCATACTTTAAGTTGTTAATGAGTCTTGACCAATCTTGGTGACATGTTATTCTTCATATAACCTAGCTTCTTGGATTATTTGCTCAGCATACAGATTGAATTGCCTTTTATTATAATTATTTCATTAAATCCAATCTCTATTTGTCTTTGGTGGTTGGCAATATTATATATAAACTTGCAATGACTTCTTCATTGCATATATTGCGGTACATCCATACTGAAGGCTGTAGTCGTTGATCTTCCTCAGTAGTTTAAGTCCTCTTCATTTCCCCAAACAAGGTTGTATCATATGCCTATCACAAGGCTGTTAATGAGTCTTCCTCCAATCCTGATGTCATATTCTTCTTCCTATAATCCAGCTTCTCTGATTATTTGTTCAGTGTACTGATTGAATATGTATGGTGATGGGATGCATCTCTGGCGCACATCTTTCCTGGTTTTAATCTACTCAGTATCACTTTGTTCTGTTTTAATGACTCCCTCTTGGTTTATGAGCAGGTTCCTCATGAGCACAATTAAGTGTTCTGGAATATCCATTCTTTACAATGTTACCCATAGCTTGCCGTAATCCACATAGTCAAAATCCTTTGCACAGTCTATAAAGCACAGGTAAACATCTTTCTGCTATTTTCTGCTTTCAGTCAAGATCCATCTGGTGTCAGCAATAATATCCCTTGCTCCATGTCCTCTTCTGTATCCAGCTTGAGTTTCTGGAAGTTCCTTGTTGATGTACTATTGCACCCATTTTTAAATTGTCTTCAGCAAAATTTTACTTGCAAGTGATATTAACGACATCGTGCAATGATCTCTGCATTCCGTTGAGCCACCTCTCTTTGGAATGGGCACAAATATGGATTACTTCCAATCAGTTGACCAGTTAACTCTCTTCCAAATTTCTTGGTTTAGATGAGTGAGCTTTTCCAGTGCTGCATTAGTTGAAAGATTTCAATTTGTATTTTAAATCCTGTAGTCTTGTTTTTCACCAATGCCTGCAGTGCAACTTGGATTT
>NW_006408627.1:1015703-1019679 GCF_000296735.1 Chrysochloris asiatica
ACATATGTCAATCTCTGATACATATGTCAATCTCTGATTGTTGTCTGTTCTTGTTGGTTCTCTGTCCACAGAACTCCCTTTAGGATGTAGTACCATTGTCTCTTGTTCATATGCTACCTTTTAAAAAATTTTTAATTTTAAACAAGTTTTATTACACAGAAGTCACATAATTGGTTGTTTCTCTAATTTGTCCACAATTATTCTTACTGTTCACAGAAAGACTGCTTTTTAACTTCTCATCTAGTAATGGCAAGCACTAAAATCCTGATTTTAACAGAAATAGTAGCAAAAATACCTCAGAGTTACATCAAAAACAGTATATTGGCAATGGCTCTTAAAAACCAGTATCAAGAGTGTACAAATGTCTTTTTTTATCAAAAAATACAAAATAAATGACCTGTAAGCATGGACAATGACAGCAGTAAACCATTATATATTGTCAAATGAAACCAGTAACTGTTGATTCTAAGAGATTTTCTTAAACACCAGCCAGCCTTCTCTTCAGTTATTTTCTTCTCTTTAAATAACTTCTCTGAAGTCATTGGTGAGGAGCGCTGCCTTCAGCTCTTTCACATTTCATTGATAAATGTTAAAGCACTATTCTAGGAATTAGAACATGCCACCTCCAAAACCTCCCACACCATCTCCCATTCCACCCATTCCTCTCATGCCAGGGCCCTTCTCTTCTTTAGGAATTTCTGTAGCTACAACTTCTGCTGTGGTTAATGGGGAGGTCACTCCCACAGCACTAAAAAAACACACACCACAGTTCTTACAACCTTGATTGAATCAATGATTCCCTTTTCTGCCATATTGACAAAATCTTCAAGCATAGCATCATAAGCAATCTCTGAGTAACTCTGAATAATTTTCTTAGCTATCAATGATCCTTCAACACCTACATTCTTAGCAATAGTCATTGCAGAAAATTTCAGTGTTCTTATAATAATTTCTAAACCAAGTTTTCTATCTTCATTTGCTGAAGTTAGTGAGTCCAGGGCTGGAATGCACCAAAGCAGAGCACGGTCACTTCCTAGAACAACACCTTCTTCAACAGCAACTCATGTTACACTGAGGGCATCTGTAACTCTTTGTTTTCATTAACTTCCACTTTACTTGACCCACCAATTTTTAGCACAGCTACTCATCCAAAAGTTTTGCCAGTCATTCTTTCAGTTTTTCCTTTTCATATTCATTAGTTGTGATGGCTAACTGCTCAACAATTACTTGAGTGCACTTTTCAATTTGACCCTTGTCCCTTTTTTCCTTTTATAACCATGGCATCATCTTTGGTTACAGTGACTGCTCCAACTTTCCCTAAGTCATGAGGCTGAAAATCTTCAAGATCCCTCTTGTTCAAATATTGCACCACCAGTAGCAATAGCTATGTCTTTAATCTACTTTCTATTGTTACTCAAACCAGGAGTTTTGACTGCTACAACTTAAAGACCAACTTTGAGCCTATTCAAAACGAGGGTATTTAGAGCATCTCCATCATCATCTTCAGCAATTATGACCAAAGGCTTACGGTGAACATTTGGCAATTTCAAGAGTAGGTACAATAGACTGGAACTAGAAATTTTCTTTTCATTCTGTAGAACATGTTGTTGTTAAGTGCCATCGAGTCAATTCTGACCCATAGCGACCCTGTATAGGGTTTCCGAGGAGCAGCTGGTGAAATTGAAACGCTGACCTTGCAGTTCAAACAGCTTTGCAGTTTGGTGCATTAACCCACAGTGCTGCACCAGGACTCCTCAGTAGAACATAGGCAACCTGAAGTTCACATTTTTGATCTTTTGATGTATTAATAAAGTATGGAGAAATATAACCTCAGTCATACTTCATGCCTTCAATAATTTCTAACTCATCATTTAAGATTTTTTCTGTTCTTTACTATGATGATACCTTGTCTTTCTACCTTTTCCATGGCATCTGACATGATGGTGCCAGTTTTGTTGTCTCCATTTGCAGAAATTGTACCAACCTGAGCATTTCTTTGGGACTTGTCACAGGTTTAAATTGCCCTTTAAATTCTTAAGTTTAGACAGCATCAACAGCTAATATTACACCTCTCCTGATTTCCACTGGATTAGCGCCTTTGCTGATCTTCTCAAAACCTTCCTTGTCAGTAGAGCATGCCAATACAATAGCAGTGGTAGTACCTCCCCCAGCCTCTTCACTTGTGTTGTGGTAACATCCTGAACAAGTTTGGGTTCAATATTTTTGCATTTATCCTTTAAGTCAAATGACTTTGCAGCAGTCCCACCATCTTTTGCTACTTTAGGGTTTCCTCAACTCTACCCACCATCTTTTGCTACTTTAGGGTTTCTGTTCAATAATCACCGTTCTTCTCTTTAGCCCCATAGTAAACACTGCAGCATCAACTGAAAGGTCTGCACCATGAAACATTAGGGCTTGGCATCTGCACCAAATTTTACATTTTTGGCATAAGCCCAAGTGAGATGAGGAGCCAGTACCATGAACACGGGTCTCATCTGTTGAAGGACAGCAGGTAATCAGAGAATTTCTGTGAGGCAGCGGGCAGAGGGGCTTGTGTACATTGGGAGAGAAAGGTCGTCAGTGGCAAGTGAGACTTATATGCTACTTCTTGAAATGGTTCAACATTGATTTTTTTTTTTTTTAAGTTTTCATTGTGAATTATGTGATAGTTTACATGGGAGACGTTAGCTTTACATTCATCCTATCATATATTGTTTCATTGCCATGATTATAATTTCCTCCATGCATCATCAAACAACCAAAGGGTACACCCTGCAAGCCTGCCCCTTGGTCATCAGCACACAACCCCTGTCTAGAGTCCCCAGCTGCTCCATCTCTCCGTGTCATCATCTCTGCCTCCATCTCTGGCGTCACTGCTTCTCTGGGTAGGGTCCTGAACTCCGCTCTTCTCCCTCGATGGTCCCAGGAACCTCTGCTTCTGTACTGTAAAGTCAACCACTCCACTCCTTTTGCTAAGTAATGTCTACTTTTGCATTTCCAACCCTCACAGTCCCAGGAACCTCTGCTTCTGTACTGTAAAGTCAACCACTCCACTCCTTTTGCTAAGTAATGTCTACTTTTACATTTCCAACCCTCACAGTCAGTCCTGATAGCAATTATTCACTATTGTACCACAAGAGCCCTATCCCCATCTCCTTTCATCAGCCCTGCCCAGACAGATTAGATATTGTTCAGTGAAGATTCTATCTTCCTCTGCACCCTCTGGATCAAGGCTCCCTCTTGAAAGCTTGTAAGTCAGTCACTTCTTGCCTTTGTAGCCCCACCCCCACCCCCATTTTGGGTAGCCAATGTCCAAGTTGCCCTTCCCTATCTATCCTGTGTACCATGGGAGTGGGAATGATCTTTGCTGTTTTTTTCTCTTCTTTTTGCTTCTAGTCAAGTTCTGATCATCCAGTCACTGAAGCCAGGTCAAGTGGGTATTATCTGCAAGTGTGGGTGTTCTTGTGCATATGACCTCTCTTCTTATCAGCTGGATGCTTCACTCTCCACTCTTGTCCTCTGTGGCTATGTCATTGACTCTGGGCCCACAAGTCCCCAGGCCTTGCCATACTGCTGGCCAACCAGGTCTCCACCAGGGTTCACAGGAGTCTATTGAATGTGGTCGGACTTAGCTTACAGCTTCATTGCTGTTTTTCTCTCACTTCCCCTTATCAGTGACCAATGTGGTGACCTGTCAGACTGCATGCCTGCTCATGTATTCCCCTTGAATCTTAGTCTTTGACCATTTATTTTTGATTCAGTAACTTTGTGTATACCTTCCATCTTCTTTTGATGCTCTCTGTGTCATTATATTTTGCCTATAGAATGCCTCGATATTTCAACCTGAGACATTTTTTCTTCAGTTCTTTCAGCTTGAGAAATGTTGAGTGTGTTCTACCTTTTTGATTTTCTAACTCTAGATCTTTGTACTTTTCATTACAATACTTGACTTTGTCTTCTCAAATTGCCTTTTAAA
>NW_006408627.1:1019840-1025033 GCF_000296735.1 Chrysochloris asiatica
TGTTTACTGCATAAAATCTGTCCTTGAGATGATCTCTAAATTCAGGCGGGATATGTCCAAGGTCATATTTTGACTCTTGTGGACTTGTTTTAATTTTCTAAAGTTTCTGCATCCTCAGAGTTGATCATAATGATGTGAATGGAGTAGAGATTTTGGGATCTTCATTTGTTGATGTGGTACACCTCAACATGAGGAGAAACAGCTGTAAACAACCATTAATAATTGGAACATGGTGGTGGTAGTATGCTGTGGAGTCAGTTCAGACTCATAGCAACCCTGTGTAGGGATTCCGAGGCTGTAAACCTTTATAGGAGCACAAAGCCTCATCTTTCTCCCATGGAACTGCTGGTAGTTTTGAACTGCTGACCTTTAGGTTAGTAGCCTGATTCATAAACACTATGCCACCAAAGCTCTTTTAATTGGAGCATGGGATGTACAAAGTATGAAGCTAGGAATATTGGAAGTTGTCAGTGATGAAATGAAGCATGTAACAATCAATATTGTAGGCATTAGTGAGTTGATGTAGATTAGTGTTGACCATTTTGAAATCATACAGTCTAATGTTTTACTATGCCAGGAAATGCAAATTCAATAGAAATGTATCATCATTGATCATCAAATAAACATTTTAAGATTTGTGTTAAAGTACAATGCTGTCTCTGATAGGAAAATCCCATATGTCTACAAGAAAGACTAATTACTACTACTATTATTCAAATTTATGCAGCAATCACTAAAGCCAGTGATGATGAAATTGAAGAATTCTACCAAATTCTTCAGTCTTAATTGGATCAAACATGTTATCAAGATGTGCTGATAGTCACTGGTGATTGGAATGTGAAGATTGGAAACAAATAATAAGGATCAGTAGTTGGAAAATATGGCATTGGTGATAGAAATGATACTGGAGATCTTATGATAGAATTTTTCAAAACCAATGTCTTCTTCATTGCAAATACCTTTTTAAAACAACACAAATGGTGACTATACACATGGACCTCACAAGGGAGGCATACAAGAAAACTGCAACTATGTAGTTTCTTAGGGCCTTATGACTGGAGGTTTTGCTCAAGCTCTATGCATTCACTTACTTAATCCTCACAAAACTCAAATGACTTAGGCAATATTTTGATGACAATACTTCTGGGGACAAAATTTAAACTTAGATAAAAGTCATTAAATTGTGCAGGGAGCTGTGGTAGTGTAGTGGTTACGAATTGGGCTGCTAACCTCAGGGACAGCAGTTCGAAACTACCAGCTGTTCTGCAGGAGAAAGAGGAGGTTTTCTGCTCCCGTAAAGATTTACAGTCTTGGAAACACTGTGCAGGGTCGCTATGAGTCGGAACTGACTCCACGGCACATAACAACAATAACAACATACAATTAAGACATGCTAAGGCCAAGAAAGTTTCTGATTCCAGACACCATGTCAGAAGGATGAGCCTTTATGACTTAGAGGTTAGGAGTTGGATCAGTTTGCCATTGGTATTTCTACATTTTATTTGACTTTCCAGTAGCTATGAACTTCACATTTGTCCCCTGTGAATATCAGAGATGCCTCCAGTTTCTTTTATTATGATGGAGAAAAGAAAATGATGTTTACATTAAGGATGATTAATAAGATAGAGGTGTTGTTGTTGTTAAGTTTTGTTGAGTCAGTTTGCACTGATAGTAACCCTGTATAGGGTTTCCAAGGAGCTGCTGGTGGGTTTGAACCACCTGCCTTGTGACTAGCAATCTCTCGCTTATCCTACAGTTCTCCCACTTCTCTGCTGTTTCATGAAGTTAACTTATGGTGCCAAGAAACTTTGTAGTAAGTTTGGAGTCTTTGCTTTGGCAGGTACTCAAATATCATTTTCATGTGTTTGATTGTTACAAATTAATTTCTTTTACAATTTATAAATAAGGAATCCTGGTAGCATTCTCCAATACAAGAATCTCTAGGTACCAATGTAACATTGGGCAGAATCAGACAGAAATAAATGCTGTAAAAGGCACAATTCTTTAGGGGATACCATTGATCTAGTATTGTTCACTTTAATCCCCTAAATCATTGCCTGGGTTTTTTCTTAATTCAAATATTTATGTCATAATGCTCTGAAGGGAGTGCTGTGGCTCTTATTGGATAATCACTGGACTGTGAACCACAAGGCCAGTGGTTTAAGCCTATCAGCTACTCCTCAGGAGAAAGATGAGGCTTTCTGCTTCTACAAAGATTTAAAGCTTCAGAAACCCTATACAGGATCTCTGTGAATCAGAATAGATGTGATGGCACTTAACAACAACAGCAATGCCCATAGGAATTATTTTTATTATCAGTAATTTCTAAAAATTAAACATGCTAATTTTGACTAAAAACTAAAATAGTTGTTATGTGATATGGAGTCGGTTCAGACTCATAGCGAACCTTTGTAAGGTTTCCTAGGAACAGCTGGTGGCTTTGAACCACCAACTTTGTAGTTAGTAGTCCAATGCTTATCTTACAGTGCCACAGCAGAACTCTTAGTACAAAATGTACTAAGCTGAAAATTATTAGTCCCTCCCCTCACTCTCCCCTATTCTTCCAGAGATATCTGCATTTATGAGAATTTAAGAGGATACATTGGCTCACATTAAATACTTGTTTGATGTCTTTTCTTTAAATGACCACCATATACCATTATGCTGTATAAACCAGCAGTGGACATCCTAATATATTTATTTTTGTGTGCTTCTGGGGGCTTTTTACTTTGTGGCTTATAAAAAAGTCACAGCATGTGGAGAATGACTAAACTAACACTCTATTCAAAGCTATAAAATATTAAAGACATTTATATAAAGCAATTTACAAAGAATCTGCAGAGGCTGGTACCTGGTAATGATTTCCAACCATTCTCACTGAAGAACTGATGATAGCTCTTAAGCAAACTACACAGATTCATTTTCTTCAAGGTCCTGGCACACTGTGGCTTTTTTTGTTTTTGTTTTTTTTTCACTTTTCAACTGTTTTGTGAAGTTTATTTCTGGTGCCAAGAAGCTTTGTATTAAGTTTGGAGTCTGTTTTTACAGGTACTGAAAATACCATCTTTATGTGTTTGTTTGTTAAAAATTAATTTATCTGAAGGTTTGGCTTCTCTTAACATTATTTGAAGAATGGTTACTACCCGCTTTGTTGGTCAGCCCCAGGAAAAGATATCTACTGCTGTATTTATCTATCTCACCTGACAGTTTTACTTATGGATTCTGTCTGGTAGTTTTGTTCTCTCTGTCATGATCAGCATTTAGCTGAAAGCAGTGGTGTTCGGAAGAGCATTTAGCATTGCTTTTTTTTTTTTTTTTTAACTTTTCAGCTTCAAATTGAAAAGTAAAATCCCATTGCATAGCCATGGCACTTTTTGTGCAGTGCCAATAAAGCATCCCTTTCCTATCTCACCTCGTGGTAACTTAAACAAATTCCTATTTGATCTTTTTATGTCCAATGTCATGAGGACTGCAGCTCACAAAAGCTATCATTACTCAGATTAATTGAATACAGTCTTTATAGGAGCTTGAATCTTCATCAGACAAATACTTAGAACAGAAATCTCTTATTATTACAAAACAAAGGAAAACACAATAGTAGAGACATTTAGTGATTGTCCCCCTATATTTGTTCTCCTTTTAAAGTTAAATAGGTATACGCAAAATATGGCTACCCACCTAAAGTTTATACATTCTCTAAGCTTCCTTGTAAGGAGCTCTGGTAGCGTAGTTGTTACAAATCGGGCTGCTAACCTCATGGTTGGCAGTTTGAAACTATCAGTTATTCTGCAGGAGAAAGATGAGACTTTCTGCTCCCGTAAAGATTTGCAGCCTCAGGAAACACTGTGCGGGGTCGCTATGAGTCAGAACTGACTCCATAGTACTCAACAACAACAAGCTTCTTTGTATCTAGTTGTAACCATGCAACTAAATTCTGATGAATGAGGTATGATCTAAAGTGATGAGTGTAATTCCACATTGTACCCTTCCAGGAAATGGATGAAACCTTCCAGTCCTATTTCTGCCCCATTCCTGTCTGGAATGTAGACGTAATGTTCTCTTAAACCAGGAGGTGTTGAGGATGTCAGTGCAGAAGATAGCAGGAGCTTAGGCTCTGATGATTGAAGTACTATCATATCAACCCTGGATCTTCTTTCTGAACTGCTTTATGAGAAGTAAATAAACATCTCCCCTATTTAAACCACTGTAATTTTGAATCCTTTTGTTATAAAAAATACACATCAAGTCAACACAAGTAAATAACTATATGTATACACAATAACACGTACATATGCACACACTTAAACACACAAGAACATATATACATACACTTAACAAACTATATAAACCAGAGCAAAAACTTTTAAAGAAAATATGTCTTAGTTAAAAGAACATATTCAACTGGAATAAGTAACTTTTTTAATGTAGGGATGTTTTAGATTAAAAATATGTCAACATTATTTCAGCCTCTTTTTCTGTTTTTGTAATTAACATTGTCTTTTGGCAACCTCAATAAAACATCACATTAGTTAAATATGGAATGATGAATAGGGACAGTTAGATGAACAAGGCATAAATCAATCGAGACTTTCTGATGAGATCATAAACTATAGTAACAGAATATTTTTCAGCAGTAAATTCACAAGTGTACAAGATAGACCTGAACTTTATAAATGCTTCTAAGCATAATTTTTAGGTTAGACATAAAAAGAATATTTGAAGTCAAAGGCTAAAATGGAAATGATAAAATAAAAGCAATAGCTCCACATCTAATCCTTTCAACCTAGAACATGTTACTATTATCTTCCATCATGAATTTATCAAAATTAAATATTATATCTGTTTTTTCATCAAATATATCCAACTAGTCATTCTACTAACTTCTCAGAAGTCTTACCAATGACAAGATTGATTATTTGTAGCCTAATCTTTTACTATCAGAGAAGTGGAATAAAGTAAAAGCAGGCATCAAAAAGTTGTGGAAAAAATTCATTACCTTTAAAAAAAAAATTATTGTGAGTTGAGTAAAGACTTGCAGAACAGTTTATTAGTCTCAAATTCAACAAATCAACCATACACTTTATGTCATTACATGAATGCAATCACTTCCATGCACGATTGTTGTTGTTGTCAGGTGCCATCGAGTCGGAACCGACTCATAGCGACCCCATGCACAGCAGAACGAAACAATGT
>NW_006408627.1:1025943-1028259 GCF_000296735.1 Chrysochloris asiatica
AGAAGTACAATTAAGTGTTCTGGAATACTCATACTTCTCGATGTTGTCCATAGCTTGTCATGATCCACACTATCGAAAGCCTTTGCATAGTCAATAAAGCATAGGTAAACATCCTTCTGGTATTCTCTGCTTTCAGCCATGTACGATTAGTTAACAGCATTTACCTCTGTTCACTTTAACTTCTTGTACCTTCATCTTTCCTGTGCCAACCTCCCTCTTGTACATTGCCTTCCCCATTACCCAAGTTAACATGTGTCTACCCTCTACCCAGTGAATAATTTACCCTTCCACCTCTGGGAAAAATATAGAATATTTCTTTCTTTTTCTTTTTTTCAACTAATTATATATTTTGTTTAATCTGGATGATTATAATCCCATCCCTGCAATAATAGCTATCATGGTGTTTCCTCCCTGTGACTTTGCTTTTACATCTTATTTTTCACAAATCAACAAAGCTAAAATATTTGCTATACATACATAAAAACAAAACAAAACAAAAATGCATATTCATTTAAATGTCCAAAGGGCACATTTTGAAAGCCAGCCTCCTGCCTGCAGTCATTACAGTCTTTCTCAGTCCATGCACTTAGAGTCCACAGCTGCTCTTTCTCTTCGTGCCATTTCCTCTGCCACTGTCTCTGCTGCACTGCTTTTCTAGGTAGGATCTCACACTCCACTCATGTTCTTCCTTCTTGATGGTTTTGGGATCCTCTGTCCCTGAGTGAAAAATTAACTACTTCTCCATTTTAATTAAGCATGAAGGTCCCTGATTTGATTCTGTGTTTCAGCAGCTGTGGCAAAAGAATGCTTGGAGTCCTGGTGTGGCACTGTGGGTTAGTGTGCTAGACTGCAAAGTTGGTTTGAACCATGAGGTTCAAACTCGCTGGTTCAAGCTCATCAGCTTCTCCTTGTAAACACTATACAGTGTTTTATATGGGTCAGAACTGACTTGACAGCACTTAACAACAGCAACAATTACAGTAGTGTCAATCACAATTAAACCTGCTAATAATTACTCAATTGAATAAGAAAGTCCTCTCACCATCACCACCCCATCCACTTTCACCACCAGATCCATCTGGAAAAGAGGAAAATGATTCGTGGGGATTCTACATTAACCTCTCATTCTGAACTAAGCAAACTCATGAAAGCTTGTAACCCAGCCCCTTTGTGCCTTTATAGCATCCTGTTTTTGATAACTAATATGTAAATTGCCCATCCCTATCAGTCCAGTGCACTGAGAAAATAAGCTTGATCCTTGATATGAAGAATATTTCCATTCTGGTTGCAGTTTTGAGCAACTGCATCCATAAACAAATGTCCAGTTCATCAAATTGTACCAATTTTACTTGCTCACAGAATCAAGCATCTAGCTTCATCTGGTCAAGTTCTGGTCAGCTAGCCCTCTAAACTAGGTCAGTGGGTACTATCATCAAGTTTGGGAGTTCATGCATGCTTCCCCAAACTTCAGACAAGTTGGTGCCTTCACTTTTAGCTCTAGCCCCCAGAGGTTGTTAGGTCAATGCCCATGGGCTTGGGAGTTCACATGTCTCCCTAAATTTTAGACTAGCCAATCCTTCCTCTTCTCTCTAACTCATCTCAAGGTCAGTGGGTGTTAATGGAATATGACCGAACAGTCCATGTCTTCATTGTTACATTTCCCCCACTTCTACTCACAAGTATACCAGGGAAGTTACCAGTGAGCATACAAGACTGCTAGTGGGTTCCCTGTAAGTTTCAGTCTTAGAAGGGGGTTTTCCTTGATGGACGGACTTTTCTTGCCTGGATGCCTCCAAAGCAAACAGTTTGTTTGATAATCTAATAGCTAAACAGTTTGCTTTTCTCTGCTAGTCATTTTTCAATGGGAATCTTCTGTTCTGGATTTGTCTGCATGTGTTTTCAAATGGAAATGTTCCACCTCAGAAGGTTCTGTGTAGGGCTCAGGTTTTCACCTAAGGCCCTATAGTCCACAAATGCTTAACAAGAAGCCTAATTCCCTAGCAAATTCTAAATCCCTTTTTAGCTAAATTCAATTAATTATAGGTGAAAGATGGGCTTACATGCTTTCTGTAATCATAATTCTTAATATTCATTTCTATCACATTTAAATGTCTATTTTACAATAGTAAGCAGGGGAAACCAACATCCACAAGTCAGGCATCTAAACAATTTTCCCCTCTCTGGTAGTGTAGTGGTTACAAATTGGGCTGCTAACCTCAGGGTCAGCTGTTCGAAACTTTCAACTGTTCCGTGGGAGAACAATTAAGCTTTCTGCTCCTGTAAAGATTTACAGCATCGGAAACCCTGTACAGGGTC
>NW_006408627.1:1029244-1031203 GCF_000296735.1 Chrysochloris asiatica
AGTCATGATAACAATTATTCACTATTGAATCTTACGAATCTTATCTCCATATCTTTTCACCAGACCCATCTAGACAAGATGATAGCTATTCAGTGGGGACTCTTTCTTTCCTCCCATACTCTTAAACTAAACTCCCTCTTGAAACCTGGTAAGCCAGTCACTTCGTGCCTTTATTGCCCCCTCATTTTAGGTAGCCAAATGTCTAAGTTGTCTGACTCTATCTACCCTGCATACAGAGCGGATAGCATTGATATTTGATTTGAAGACTCTTTCCCTCTTTGTTGGTATTTAGAGTAACTACCCTCGGAATATAGGTCAGGTTCATTATGAAGATGTATCTCCTGTCACTGTAGCTGTTCCAGTCTGCTTGTCCTTTCTAGTGGGAATGTCCCACCTCATAAGGTTCTGGATGGGACTCAGGATTCCACCTAAGGTCTTATACTCTGTAAAGGCTTTGCATGAGGCCTATTTCACTGGGCAAGTTGTAGAACCCCTTTCAGGTATTCCAATCAGTTGTAGGCTGAAAAAAATCCATTATCTTTTAATATAATTTCCCACAAACTTTTGAAGCTTTCTTTAATAGTCATAGGAGTTGTTGGAGATGGGCTGAGACTAATACAATTAGGGAAAGAGGAAAAGCAAATGGTCCAGAATATTCATTCTTTCACTTATTTATAAAATAATTATTTGGTGCTCATTATGTTTAATATGTGGAGTCCTGGTGCAGCACTGTAGGATAATACACTGGACTACAAGGTTGGTTTGAAACACAATGTCAGTGGTTCAAATTCACCAACCACTCTTTGGAAACCTTATACAGGTTTGCCATGAGTCAGAACTGACTCGATGGTACTTAATAACAACAACATATTTAATTTGGAGTCCTAGTGTAGCATTGTAGTATATGCACTGGACTGCTAATCAAAAACTTGGTAATTCAAACACCCAGCCACTCCTTGGAAACTTTATACAAGGTAAGAGTTGGAACTGACTCAATGGCTTTAACAACAACAGCATTTACTTTATTATTCTACAAAACAAAACAAAGTCATTAGTTTTTAAATTTTCACAAATTTTCATTAATTTCTAGTGGTGTTACTGTGTTGGATTAGCCCTAATAACCCATATTTATGAACGTATTAATTGACCCAAGAATTGCAAATAACTGTTACTAGTTAGAAACTTTCTTGAAATTTGATAAATACAATCTGGAAAAGAGAAGGTTGTTTTTTTTTTTTTTTTTCATATAGAACATTACTTTCTGTCACCTGCAACCAAAATATTCCTTATACCCCCTGTGCATTAGTTCCCGGGAAGGCTTTATCTTCAATATTTTATGAGTAAATGAATACTGTATATTGGTTGCATATACAACCCATATCATGTCTGCCTTCATATTCACCCTCTGTTTTCACATTCTCCTTCTTCTTTCCTGCCCCAACACATCATACCCATTGCCCTCTAAGCAAGACTCAGTATTACTTTGCTTTCCTGAATATAAAAATTGGCTCAATCAGTCATTGGTGAGCAGTGTAGATTTTCTTAAAGATCTAGATTTAGGAGAGGGTACATTTAGGAGAGAGTAGTTTTATTCTGCAAAAATCCTTGTTGATCTCTGTTTGACCCTCAGCTGCTGACCTTCCTTTTTTCTTTTCACCTTTCCTTTGTAGCTCTACATTTCCTAGTTCTGGGTCTTCTTAATCATTGTAATTTAGTTCTACCCAGGTCATATATTACTTCAGCCAGCTGACAAAACACACTTCAGGTAGTAGAATTCAACTCTCTTAAAATTTAACAGTGAGTTTATAAATCACAAAAATCTGAGGTCATTAAAATGGGGCTACAATGTGTCCAGTGAAGGAGGTTTACTGAGGAACCTCTGCATTACATGGGAGTATAGGTGGAAGCCTGAACCACATCCAGACCTTCAGAGATGGGAAATTTCTCCACTTGAAAGGA
>NW_006408627.1:1032448-1034820 GCF_000296735.1 Chrysochloris asiatica
AAAATATATATATATATAAAAAATCTGAGGTCATTTTAAAAAGGTGGCCAAAAATTAAAAGATTTATGAGTACAGGGATTATTTAAATGAGACATAAATTATTTGTGGACATATGTGGGCTAGGACAGAGTGGCCAGGCATAGAAAGATCTGTGTGAGTATGTATTATGTATTTTTATTACAAGTTATTTGATATGATGATATTTTACTGATAGGTATTTGAGAGGGAGCAATTGGTAAGCACTTAACTGCTAACTGAAAGGTTGGTTTGTTTGAACCACCCAGAAACTCCATAGGAGAAAGACCTGGTAATCTGTTTTCATTAAGATTACAGCCTAGCTAATCCTAGGGAACAGTTCTACTTTGTCACACTGGTTGCCATAAATTAGGATCAACTCGACTGTGCCTAACAACAAAAGAAATATCCTATAGGGTCAGTTTGAGCCACAAGGTCAGCAGTTCAGACCCACTGGTTGCTCCTGGGAAACCCTATACAGGGTCTCTATGGGTCGGAACCTACTCTACAGCACTTAACAACAACAACAACAACATAGGGTATTTAGTTTGTTGGACAGAGTTTCCAACTGAGAGGAGGGAACGTTATATCACTCTACCATTTCTATGTTTTTCCTTTTTTCCTAGTCACTATCTTCTGATTGTAATTTTTTTCAGGAACTTAGGTTTAAGAGAAAGTTGTTTATGGAGGACTGGAAATTCTGAGATGCATGGGTTTTGGATTAAGTATAATTATTTTTAAGTCAGAATTTTCTTTTCACTTTAAAGAATGTCTTTGCATAATCATAGATATTTCTGATGGGATATTTCAAAACCTGAAACAAAGGAAAGATGCAAATGCTTTTAAATTTAGAACTGGGCAACTGACCACAATTCAGTTTTCCTGGAAATGGAACACATCATTCTAATTCTCCCTTATATCCAAAGACAGTTTATCCCATATTTATTTTGTATTGCTAGTGGTTTAAGTGTATCTTGGTAAGGCCTCTAAAGCTATCTGGCAGTTAGGCAGAGTATAAATAACTTTTATTGTTATTATCATTATATGTAGCATTTACTCTGTTTTGCTGCCATTAATAAACCATTCAAGCAATGTTGTTGCAATGTATAATATTAGCAGAAGACTCCCTGGGGAAACATATAAGAGGGTGTTTAATATTCTGCTTGTTTCTTCGTCCATCTCTTCATAGGCAGAAATGTTCGAGCATGTTCAAAGTTCAATTGTAAAAAAAGAAAACAAGATCTCTGGTATAAAAAAGAAGTACTAAATGTGTTACTGTAATTCATAGAATTGCTTTTGCTTTGGCATATTTGCTAAATTAAGGGATCATAAATTAGCCAAATTAATCTGGCCTTGAAATTTTTATTCCCCTTTAGATATGTTTCATTGAACATACAAAATAATTCCCATAGACCTATACAAGGTTAAGTCAAAAAGTATTGCTACTCGGATGCCAGTTCATGTATGCATGGGCTTATTCCAAACAAAATGTGTTTAATGTGTCTCTACGACCAGTGGAAGACTGCAGACAAGTTCTTTTAGTAGCACACTCATCCGGGTGCCTTCAAAGACAATGTCTAATTAAAACAGTGCCTTCTGAGGGGAACTGCTGGACCAGTTGAATTCAAGGCAAAGATGTCAGCTCAGAAGATAATGGCAATTTATTTTTGGGGATTCCCAAGGGGTAATCTTTTTTTTTTGTTGTTGTTGTTTCCAAAACATTTATTGAATTGTCCACATTTTCCCCTTAAAGGAAAATTATCTTTATCATATATTGAGTTCCAATTTACACTTGACTTGGATCTATTTCTAAACTTTGTTCCACTGATCTATTCTTATACATGCTAGTTTAATTAAAGTAAGGTTGCTTTCGAGTAAGATTTAATATCTGAGTGGGCAATATTCTTCAAAGTCCACTTTAACAGAATCCCCTGGCAATTGCCATACAGTAATTCTTGTAATGAATTTTAAAGTGATTTGTCCAAAGTGTCTGCAATTATAATTAGAATTGCATTAACTTTGTATATTATATTAGGGATGATAGACATTTTAATTATATTAAGTGATTCCACCCAAGAACATGATATATTGCTACATCTTTTGTGTTCTTCAATGAAATGTTACATAGTTTCCTTCATTTGAAAGAGCTAAATTTTCTAAATTGTTTTTAATTTTCATGGAAGTCCATTGGGCTCAGTTACAACCATTAGCATCTATTGATATATGAAGTTGCTCTTTACTCTTGTGCGTCTTACATTTTTGCTGTTGTTGTTGTTAAGTGCTGTGGAATCGATTCTAACTCATAGTGACCCTGTATAAGGGTTTTCAAGGAATCACTGCTGGGTTTGAAAGAAAGA
>NW_006408627.1:1036030-1041008 GCF_000296735.1 Chrysochloris asiatica
GTAATAAAGAGACGTTCCCGCATCCTAACATGATACCACCCCCATTCCAATCATGACTCATTCCCCAAGGGGTAATCTTGATTGATTATCTCAAAGGACACAGGATGATCACAGGAACTTATTATGAAAACATTTTAAGAAAAAATTGAAAACTACATTGGTTAGAAAAAGGCCAAGAAAGTGGCACTGAGGAATTTTTTTCCATCACTACAATACACCTACCTGCTCATTCCTCGAGGGTAGAAGTGACTGTCCTGTGAGAATTTCATTGAGAAACCTTGCCCCATTCACCCTACAATTCTATTCTTGTACCTTCAGATTTCTTTTAGCTCCTCAGAACTCAAAGAACATTCAAAAAGAGGATGATTTTTGTCTCTTGAGGAACCCCAAACTTCTTTTTTAACCTGGTGTCAGTTAAAGAATGAAGAATTCTTAAGGGGATTGTTGTTGTTTAGTGCCTTCGAGTCAATTTTGACTCATAGCAATCCTATATAGAGTTTCCAAGGAGAGGCTGGTGAGCTTGAACCATCAACCCTGCGGTTCAAACTGACCTTGCAGTCCAGTGCAATAGTCCATATCACCACACCAGGACTCCAGGGTATCGTTGTTGTTGTTATGTGCCGTGGAGTCGGTTCCGACTCATAGTGACCCTGCACAGGGTTTCCGAGGTTGTTAATCTTTACAGGAGCAGAACGCCTCCTCTTTCTCCTGTGGAGCAGCTGGTAGTTTCAAACTGCTGACCTTGAGGTTTGCAGCCCAATTCGTAACCACTACACTACCAGAGCTCACTTTCATAGGTGTATAAACCTAGATGGAGGATATGTCATGAAATAATACCTTCGCATTTTGATATATTTATTTAATAAAAGTTTCTATGATTTTATAAGGATACATTTTGTATCAAGCAATTTCTGTAGACACCTGGTGTGGTGCTATAGGATCAGCACTGGGTTGGGAACCACAAGGTTGGCAGTTCAAATCCACCAGCTGCTCCTTGAAAGCTCTATACAAGGTCCCTATGAGTCGGAACTGACTTGACGGCATTTAACAATAATAACATTGTGATCGCTAAGAAACCAGGTCAAATTAGTATAAATAAACTTGGAAGCCAAGTGAGTTTTCCACTCAAATGCTCAATTATGAACCTAGCTTTTGAGAAGTCAGCCTGTGATAACTGGAAGCTGGTGACTTGGTAGAATATAGTTCGGTCTTCAGATATGCATCCAGTAAGGATATTAAAAATTTGGAACTATTGGTATTTTAAGAAGAAATGAAATAGTGCATACAAAAGGATACACACTGAGTGATATGAAATCCAGCTCCAAAGATTTTCAATGAAATGTTGTAATCTTAAGGACTTGTTTAGATTTGAAAACTAATCACTTGGACTCAGAGCATGTTGCTAGATTCTGTAGAGCTTTACAATAATTTTATCTTATTATGACATGAATTGTAGTCCTGGTATGACTCTATAGGATAAGCATGAGACAACTGACTATAAGGTTGACAGTTCAAATCTACCAGTGGCTCCTTGGAAACCCTGTACAGGGTCGTTATGAATAAGAACCAACTCTATGGCATTTAGCAACAACTACTTAACTTCATGCAGAAATCCCATTAAGAGGGTGATTGGGGCTTGATATCAGATATCTTTTTGTGTAATAAACTAATTTAGTCACATTTCTTTAGCTTAGGATATTGACTCAACAATTAGGGCCAGACTCATAGTGGATGTTCTTCTGCTGATGTTGCGTGAGTTCATCTATAAACAACTGCTAGTCAGCTTTATTTCAGGAGGGTAGGTGGCTATTGGGTGCAGTGACAGGAATAACTGGGTTCATGTAGCTACAGACAAACTAAGGTAATTCAGAGTTCTGAGAACAGGTGGGAATATGACAAGCTTCATTACACAGTATTTATCACATTTTAGCTTGAGTCATTTTTGTTAATATCCTATTGGCCAAAGTAAATCACCTGACTAAGTGCAGAGTCAGAGTGGGAGACATGTGGTCAGGGGCCATGGATACAGGAAATAAGTAAATTTGTGATAATTTCACAATCTATTACAGACCTGATATGGCACTGTAGGATAAGCACTGAACTGCTAATGGCAAGGTCATGATTCAAACCCACCATCTGCTCCTTGGAAACTCTCTACAGGATTTTTATGAGTCAGAATGACTTGGCACTTAACAACAACAACATTAAGTAATGGAATCCTGGTGTAGTGCTGTAGGATGAGCACTGGACTGCTAACCTCAACATCAGTGGTTCAAACATACCAGCTGCTCCTTGGAAATCTTATACAAGGTGGTTATGAGTTGGAATTGACTTGACAGCATGTAGCAAGAACAACAGCAACAACATTACAGTAGTAGAGATAGCCCTGGGTAAGCAAAAGTAGCTGCAGGTATTTTTTATCAATAATGATAACAGTTTGAGAAGTCATGTCATCCTGTCTGAAAAGGCAGAGAGGTGTTTTGAAGCATCCTCAACCTTGGTTTTTATAACACTGAATTCTTGTTCTGTCATTGCAATTAATTCATTGTTTGACATGTGATGACTCTCTATCTGACTTTGAGTACCTATACTTCGGCTTCTAAGACTAAGACATTTTGGGATTTCAAATGAATGGCTTTACCTGAATGATGCTGTAGGATTTAGAAAGGAATGAAAAAAAAAATCATAAAATTCTAGAGCTCAGTGAGTCCTACATCTAAGTTTTTAAAATGGGAAAAATGAAGCCCAGAGAGACAGTCAACACCTTACAGCAAGTTAGAGGTAGAGCTGGGGCTAGAAACTGGAGCTCTTGGATTACCAGTCCACCACCTTTTCTTTTTTCCTGGGTGTTTTGTCAACAAGAGATCAGGAACCTCTGCATTTTTCCAAGTTTGGTTAGCAATCTACACATAAAATTTGGGTAATTCACTCAGTTTTAGTTTTTACTCAAGAATTTTGGCATCATATAGCAGCACAATCTTGAAAGATTTTTGCAAATATTCCTGGAGTGAACATGATAATTAGCAATGAACTATTCCTGTTTAGGCTGATCTTGATTGGATATACTGATGTGTCTGGCCAACTAGGTAAAGACCATAAAATATTTTGTTTTGGTATGTCCTAAAAGTGTTTATTACACTTTCTGACATTTACTCCTTCTCCTTATTCATCTAGTTGATATTGCTGATGATCTCTGATGATCAAGCTCAGGAGTGGGAGAGTGTGGGAGAAGCTGGTAGGGAATAAGAACATGTATAGTGAGTACACTTCTTCCTAGCCTGTCTTTGGAAGCTCATCTGAAACCTGTCCACCATGGATGACCCTGTTGGTACTAAAAATGCTGGTGGCATAGCTTTCAGAATCACAGCAACTCACAAGGGAATGCATAGAAATAAAATTGACTACATCTGCAGAAAGAGATGATGGAAAAGCTCCATATCATCAGTCAAAACAAGGCTAGGGGCAAACTATGGAACAGACCATCAATTACTCATATGCAAATTCAAACTGAAGCTGAAGAAAATGAAAACAAGTCCACAAGAGCCAAAATACGACCTTGAATATATCTCACCTGAATTTAAAGATAATCTGAAGAACAGATTTGATACATTAAACACTTAAGACCGAAGACAAGAGGAGTTGTGGGATGACATCAATAATATCATACATGAAGAAAGCAAAAAGTTATTGAGAAGACAAGAAAGAAGAAAAAAGTCAAATGGATGTCAGAAGAGACACTGAAACTTGCTCTCTAGTGTAGAGATGCTAAAGCAAATGGAAGAAAAGAGGAGGTCCAAGAGCTAAACAGAAAATTTCAAAGGTCAGCTTGAGAAGATAAAGCCAAATATTACAACAAAGTGTGCAATGATCTGGAATCAGAAAACCAAAAAGGAAGAACATACTCAGCATTTCTCAAGCTGGGGAAACTGAAGAAAAAAAATCAAGCCTCGACTTTCGTTATTGAAAGATTCTTTGAGCAAATTATGGAATAATGTAGAAAGCATCAAGAGAAGATGGAAGTAGTATACAGAGTCACTGTACCAAAAGGAAATGGTTAATGTTCAACCATTTCAAGAGGTAGCATATGATCAAGAGCCAATGATAATGAAGGAGGAAGTCTAATGTGCATTGAAGCAATTGGCAAAGAACAAGTCACCAGGAATTGATGGAATAAAAGTTGAAATCTTTCAAGAAAGTGAGGTTGCACAGAAAGCACTCTCTCATCTCTGCCAAGAAATTTGGAAGATGACTATCTGGCCGACTGATTAGAAGAGATCCGTATCTGTGCCCATTCCAAATACAGGTGACCCAACTGAATGAGGAAATTATTGGACAATCTCTTTGATATCCCATGAGAGTAAAGCTTTACTAAAGGTAATACAGAAATGGCTGCAAGTATACATTGACAGAGAACTTCAGAGGTTCAAGCCAGATTCAGAAGAGATCATGGAATGAGGGATATCATTGCTGATGTCTGATGGATCTTGGCTGAAAGCAGAGAATATCAGAAAGATGTTTACCTGTGCTTTATTGACTACGCAAAGCCTTTTGATTGTGTGGATTATGACAAGCTATGGACAACATTGCGAAGTATGAGTGTTCTGGAACACTCTATTGTGCTCATGAGGTATCTGCACCTGGAACAAGAGGCAGTTGTTTGGACAGAACATGGGGACACTGAATGTTTTAAAATTAAAAAAGGTTTGACAGGTTGTATTCTTTCACCATACTTATTCAGCCTGTATGCTGAGCAAATAATACGAGAAGTTGGGTTCTATGAAGAAAAAGGTGGCATCAGGATTGGAGGAAGACTCATTAACAACCTACGATATGCAGATTATACAACCTTGCGTGCTGAAAACAAAGAGGTCTTAAAATATTTACTGATGAAGATCAAAGACCACATCCTTCAGTATGGATTACATCTCAATGTAAAGAAAACAAAAATCTTCACTAGTGGATCAATAAACAACATTCT
>NW_006408627.1:1041515-1042997 GCF_000296735.1 Chrysochloris asiatica
TGGAGGCCAGAATGGCCAAACTTCATCTCTCATACTTTGGACATATTGTCAGGAGAGACTAGTCACTGGAGAAGGATATCATGTTTGGTAAGGTGTTGTTGTTGTTAACTGCCGTTGAGTTGGTTCCAACCCATAGTGACCCTGAACAGGGTTTCTGAGGCTATAAATATTTACGGGAGCAGAAAGCCTCATCTTTCTCCCGCGGAGCAGCTGGTAGTTTTTGTAAGGTGTAGGGTCAGAGAAAAAGAGGAAGACCCCCAGCAAGATGGATTGGTCAAGTGGCAGCATTGATGGACTCAAGCGTGGCAAAAGTAGTGAGGTTGGCTCAGGATCGGGCAGTGTTTCATTCTGCTGTGAATAAGGTAACTAACTATAAGTTGGTGCCAGCTCAATGGCACCTAATAACAGCAACAACATATTGGGTTCCTTAGTTATATGACTCAGTACTGTGGTAGCTTTCATATTGCTGGGATGTTGGAAGCTATGCAACTGGTATTTTAAATACCAGCAGTGTACACCAGGTTTCAGTTGAGCTTTCAAACTAAGACTAGAAAGAAAGAGTTGTAGACTACTTCTAAATATTTAGCCACTAAAACACTTATGAATAGCAATGGAATATTGTCAGATAGCACCAGAATATTGAAACTTGATGAGTAGTACCAGAATATTATCAGATATGGTGCCTGAAAGTAAGCCCTTCAGGATGAAAAACACTCAAAATATGACTGGGGAAGAGCTGCCTCTTTAACGTAGAGTCAACAGTGATGATATGAATGGAGTAAAGCTTTCGGGACCTTCATTTGCTGATGGGGCTCAAATCAAAATGAGAAGAAACAGCTGTAACATCCATTAATAATCAGAACATGGAATGTACAAACTAGGAATTTAGGAAAATTTGAAGTGGTAAAATGAAATGGAAACATACAGATTGATATGCTAGGCATTAATGGACTGAAATGTACTGCTATTGGCCATTTTGAATATGACAATCACATGATTTACTATACCTGGAATGACAAATTGAAAAGGGACATTGTCACATTCATCCTAAAAAAGATCATTTCAAGAACTATCTTGAACTATAATGTCTGTGATAGAATAATATTGATGAACTTACATGGCACAGTAATTCAAATTTACACACCAACCTCTAAAACCAATGATGATGAAATTGAAGAATTCTGCCAACTTTTTTAGTCTGAAATTGATCAAACATGCAAACAAGATGTACTGATAATTATTGGTGATTGGAATGCAAAGATTGGGAACAAAGAAGAAGGATCAGTCATTGGGAAATATGGCCTGGTTGATAGAAACGATGCTGGAGATCGCATGAAAAAATTTTGGAAGACCAATGACTTAGTCATTGCAAATACCTTTTTTTTTCTTTTTTTAATTTAAGGTTTTTATTGTGGATTTAGTGAAAGTTTACAGGGCACATCATCAGTTTCACATTCAACAATTCATATAACTTGTTTCATT
>NW_006408627.1:1047915-1054539 GCF_000296735.1 Chrysochloris asiatica
CAGACAGCAAGGGACCAATGAACAGCTACCAGAAGAGAAGAATGTTCACACCTTTATCTCAGTGGTTCTGCCAGGCGTCTGTGGCCACTGCGATCTTTCCCCGACGTGGTCTCACCCAAGACCGTGGCTCCTGGAACAGCCGAGTGTCCCGGACTAGAAAGCAATAGATTTCTTGCTTCTGCCACAAATTTCCCCAGCTGTGAGCCTCCCAACCTTCTAAGTATTCCTTTATTTGTGGTTCAGAGTTCTGGGACCATCCCCTGAGCCTGCTTGGTCGGGTATTCTGTTTTGTTGTTGGCGGAGCTCTCTGCTATACATCCACCCAATCCGCCATCTTGTTTGTTCTCCCCCTAAAACATTTTTTAATAAAGGAATACAAAAGCTTGTTGGCAGATGGACAAAATGTATCAAAACAAAAATATTTTATGTTGAAAATTATTCATTTGTCTTTTCTAAAAGTTGATTGAAATAAATACTACAGCCAGCTTGTGGACAGTTTTTGACTCACCCTTGTATAATGAAATGTGCAAAGACTTGAAGTTAGAAAACCAGAAGAGAAGAAAATGTTCAACATTTCTCAGGCTGAGGGAACTAAAGAGAAAGTTCAAACCTCAACTTGAAATATTGAAGGATTCTATGGGCAAATATTGACTGATGCAGAAAGCATCAAAAGAAGATAGGAGGAAAACACAGACCCATGGTACCAAAAAGAAATGGTCAATGTTCAGCCATTTCAAGAGGTAGCATATGAGCAAGAGCCAGTGCTACTGAAGGAAGAAATGTAAGGTGCACTGAAGGCATTGGCAAAAAACAAGTTTCCGGGAATTGACAGAATGCAAATCGAAATATTTCAACACACTGATGCAACACTGGAGACACTCACTCATCTATGCCTAGAAAGTTGGAAGACGGGTACCTGGTCATATGATTGGGAGAGCTCTATATTCGTGCCCATTCCAAAGAGAGGTGACCCAAAGAATGTGGAAGTCATCAGACAGTATTATTAATATACCATGCAAGTAAAATTTTGCTAAAAATCATTCAAAAATAGCTACAACAGTCTATTGGCAGGGAACTGCCAGAGGTTCAGGCCAGATTCAGACAAGGATGTTGGCTTCAGACTGATCTTGGCTGGAAGCAAAGAAAGATGTATACAAAATTGAATTTGTCAAAGACATCATTTTGCTTAGCTCCACTACCCACACTTATGTAAGCAACAGTCTAGAAATCAAACAACGTATTGCATTAGGCAATTCTGCAGTACAAAACCTCTTTAAAGTGTTTAAGGGCAAATATGTCAGCTTGAGGACTAAGGTGCGCCTTACCCAAGCCATGGTATTTTCCATAACCTCATATGCATGTGAAAGTTGGACAATGAATAAGAAAAATCATAAAGGAATTGATGAAGTTATGTTATGGTTTTAGGGAAGACTATTAAAGGAGCTCTGGTAGCGTAGTGGTTACGAATCGGGCTGCGAACCTTAAGGTCAGCGGTTCGAAACTACCAGCTGCTCCGCGGGAGAAAGATGAGGCTTTCTACTCCCGTAAAGATTTACACCCTCGGAAACCCTGTACCGGGTTGCTATGGGTCGGAACCGACTCGATGGCACACAACAACAACAACAACAATTAAAGGAGCTCTGGTAGCGTAGTGGTTACGAATCGGGCTGAGAACCGTAAGGTCAGTGGTTCGAAACTACCAGCCGCTCCGTGGAAGAAAGATGAGGCTTTCTACTCCCGTAAAGATTTACACCCTCGGAAACCCTGTACAGGGTCGCTATGGGTCGGAACCGACTCGATGGCACTTAACAACAACAACAACAATTAAAAGTCCCACGATTTCCAGAAAAACAAACCAATCTGTTTCAGAAGTCCAACCAGAATTCTCTTTAGGAGCCAGGATGGCAAGGTTTTGTCTCTCTTACTTCAGATATATTATCAGGAGGAATCAGTCCCTAGAAAAGGAAATTGTGTTAGGTGAAGTGGAGGGTCAGTGAAAAAGAGAAAGACCCCAACAATATGGACAGGCAAAGTAGCAGCAGCAATGGGCTCAAGTGTAACAGTGATTGTGAGGTTGGCACATACCGGGAAGTGTTTTGTCTTGGTGTGCATAAGGTCGCTATGAGTCGGAAACAGCTTGATGGCACCTAACAACCACAAAGTGATCTTGCAACAGGTCACTCTTTATGTACAAGATGTACTATTGCTTTCTCTTATTCTAGAATTTCAGTTGTCTCCCAGTAGGGCCTTTCTCTTTGCTCTCCACTGCTGTCTAATCCAGTTCCTGTCTTTTGTCTTTAGATTTCTTTCTCCTCCATAGTCTGTGTCCTGTTTCTGTGTCTTCCACATGCCTGGGGTTACTTGGTGAACTTTGCTACATCTCTTCTCATCTGGGAAGAAATAAATGCTCCATTATTTCTGTGTATGAGATTGGGAGGAGACACCCTGCAGCTCTGTAACAATATTCCCCACTATTGAAATTCTCTGCACAAGGTATCCCAACCCCTATATGAACTCAATGTCTTCTTACATGTAACTTGAGAATGAGAACACATTAATGTTTGCATGGTTTTCCAGTTTCTTAGTACAACCAAATTGTGCTGTGTAGCCCTCACTTTAGGAGTAAGGCACCTGTTGTATTGTTTCTAAGCTCTTGGTTCTTGCTAGAAAATACATTAGAGGAATAGTATTAGTCTTCTCAGCTGAGATATGAAGAGGGTGGAATTGTTGATTTTTGAATTTCTTTAACTCTTTAACTCAGTGGCTATGTAATTTACTAAAGGTCTGCTCACAGCCCACAAGAGTTTACATGTTTCTGGGAAAGAGCTCACCTGACTCTTCCAATAGCACTTAGACTCAAGGATTCCTCTCCCTAACTATAGAGGCTATTCGTCTGCCCAAACTGAAATCTTAGCCTTGGCATTCATACTGTTAATGTTATCTCAATAACCCAACAAGCTCTGCTCCCCAACTTCTCATTTTCTCAAATTTCTAGGACTTGGCTATCTCTTGTACTTATTTCCTCATCCATGGCATCAATAGTATAGCAATTTCCTGTAAACTATGCTTTGATCATACTGAAATATATTAACTGCAGTGAGGATGAAATTGCTAGCAGTGTTATTGTGTGAGCCACACTATAGAACAGTGACAACCCATGAGAGATTACATTCGTGGTTTGAAATTTGTGATCTTTTCTGAACCTAGAGAAATTGCATTTATTTGGAAGGAGAAAATAGAAGCCCCCAAACAGAGCTATTTTAAAATCAACTTAGCTGCAAATTAAGGCTATCTGTTTGTTACCATGGCACAGTGGTTAAGTGTGTGGCTGCCAAACAAAAGGTAGTAGTTTCACAGGAGAAAGATGTGGCACTCTGTTTTCATACAGACTTACAGCCTTGGAGACTCCACGGGGCAGTTCTATTTTGTCCTATAGGATCCCTGTGAGTTGTACTTACTCCATGGTAACATTTTGTTGTTGTTGTTATTGTTTTGTTTTGGTCTGGGTATCAGAATTGTGCTTGCATCCACAGTAACAGAGTTTGGGAATAAGGAAAATAGAAAGCTAAATTTCTTTGTGTTGAAAAGATTTTTTGCTTTTCTCAACTTCTAGGGCACCTTTTGTTGATACTAATATTTGGTACTTAATGTTCCTAGATATAGGGGTTGTATTTTATCATCTCTGTGTCTCTGAAAGTCCCTAACCTAATCCCTACCAGGAAAACAATACAGACAAATTTCTGAGTACAGTGCATGTTCCATAATAAGCACTCAATAAATGTTAGCTGTTATTATTAGTCCACAGTATGTGTTCAATATTAGTTAACAGATTGATTTCTCTTTTGTAATGATTCTCTGCATCATTTATTTATAGAAAGTTATACTAAACTATAAAACCTTTTCTTTTTTATATTCAGGTTAAGGATAGAAAAATCTTGAGGGACATGTAATTGTTCATTGGCTTATATCATCAATATTCAGTGATTTTGAGTGTGTTTGCATATATATATATATATATATATATATATATATATATATATACACACACACACACACTAAAATTTAATCACATGGAAGGACAAATAGAGGTTGCTTTGTTTGAAATTACTCTCTTAAATGATTCCAAGTAATGCTTGAGTCTTGTTTTAAAAAACTGCCAAGTCTTCTTGCATCAAAGTCCCAATTTGCATATTACTTTACATATTGAGTCCCAGAGGCTTCAATTCAAAGGATGGAAAATAAAATTAAATGAATCAATTAGTGTATCTTACTGCAATTGTATTCAAACCCAATATTAAGGGCATTACGTACAAATTACATAACAGATTTAGAAAGCAATTCCATTTAATCACATCTTGAATTAGGAGAGACAGGAGTCCAGCTAACAAGCACAAGAGGTCTGTCCATCAGTCTCTGGGGTCTAGTGGGAGTGGGGCACTGTCGGTTCTGGTTGGAAAATCAACTGGTCTATCTTGAACCAGACCAATCCTTTAACCATGACCCAATGTCAGGGGTTCCATGAGAGGTGATTTTATATCTTTTGACTATGTGATTTCTAATAACGTTAGACTTTTAAACTTGCTGCAGAAAAGCACAGAATATATCACTAATGTTGTGCAGGGAAATATTTAGAATGATCAGTGGATCCATACCCCAGGCCCTTAAGCCATTTTTAAAAAGTTCTTTCCACTTTATTCTCTGAGGCTCTTCCACACACTATAGCCTTGGCAACTAACTAGGCCTGCACTGTCCAATCCAGTAGCCACTAGTCAGAGGCAGACATTCTTCAGCCTCATCTTGTACTTTGTGTGGTACCTCAAACAATAAAAGCCCAATGGCATTTGTTGAATGGGTTCTTTAAGATGGGTAATAAATAAATGATTTTGATTCCTAATGGAGAACAGGAATTAAGACAGTAGAGGATAGTATAGGGTAATGGTAGCTGAGGGTGATATATTCAGATATTATTACTCGATGTGGATTTCGCCATGGAATTTGTTAGCACGCTCTTCCTTGCATGGGTCAAATTATGTTGATTAGAAGGATTTGTTGTTGTTAAATGCCTTAGAGTAGTTCCGACCCATAGCGACCCTATATAGGGTTTCCAAGGAACAGCTGGTGAGCTTGAACCACTGACCTTTCAGTTCAAAGTGACTTTATAGTTCAGCACATTAACCCACAGTGCCACACCAGGACTCCGGGAGGATTTGTAGTCAATTTTAAATCTAGATCCAGGGTCACAGAATCTGTATGAATCTCAAGAAAAGTCGCTAGGGGAATATGTCTAGAAATTGGACCTAGTCCCTTCGCGTTTGAGTCAAGACATTTATAATGGAAGAAGATTTGTTAGCCAAAAAAAAAAAAAAAAAAAAAGTAACTGACTTATATGAAAGAATCCGGATTCTAAAATACTTTTATTAACATCTAGAACAATGAGCTAAAATAAACAAGCTAAATGTAGAAGGGGAAAATGGGAAGTACACTATATTTATAAAAATTTCAATTGTATGTGTCTTGGTGTGGCACTGTAGGATAAGCACTGCTAACCACCTGTGGACTGCTAACTGCAAGATGTTGTTGTTGTTGTTAAGTGCTGTTGAGTCGGTTCCGACCCATAGCGACCCTGTACAGGGTTTCCGAGGGTGTAAATCTTTACGGGAGTAGAAAGCCTCATCTTTCTCCCGTGGAGCAGCTGGTAGTTTCGAACCACTGACCTTAAGGATAGGTGATTCAAATCCATCAACTGTTCTTTGATATCCCTATACAGAGATGCTGTTAGTTAAAACCTACTCAGTGGCACAACAACAAACTACTTAGCATGGATTCATTTTAAGGAGGCCAGGATGCCCAAACTTCGTCTCTCATACTTTGGACATATTGTCAGGAGGGAACAGTTGCTGGAGAAGGATATCATGTTTGGTAAGGTGGAGGGTCAGAGAAAAAGAGGAAGACCCCCAGCGAGATGGATTTGAAAAATGGCAGCATCAATGGGCTCAAGTGTGGCAACAATAGTGAGGTTGGCCCAGAATTCGGCAGTGTTTCGTTCTGTTGTGCATAGGGTTGTTATGAGTCGGTACCGACTTGATGGCACCTAACAACAACAAGATTTAGGTTACCTGAAAACTCACAAGTCAACAGTGGTGTGAAGAAGCTGCTAAAAGTTGCTAGTGCAACTTAAGCTTTATTAATATTAGGAGAGTTTTTAGGTCAAGGAAGATAATAATCCACTGTACTGAGTAGATCAACTCTAGAACTTTTTGTCTGGATTTTAGTACCTAATACATATAGAGTTCTCTGTGTGTCCTACTAGTTTTAAAAGTTTTATGAAATATATCACATTAAATCTTTTATATTATTGTTGTTCCTAAATATTTTTTATTGCACTAAATACATAGACAACAAGACATTTGCCATTTCTATAATCTTCACATGTACAGTTCTGTGCATTCATTACATCCATCCCGTTGTTCAACCATTAAGTTTTTCTATCATCCTTAACTGAAATTTGGTGTGCCCTAACATTATTCCTAAGAAAAATCCTCACCACTGGACCAATAAACAACATTCTTATCAATGGAGAAAAGATTGAAGTTGTCAAGGACTTCATTCTTCTTGGATCAACTA
>NW_006408627.1:1055084-1062584 GCF_000296735.1 Chrysochloris asiatica
CTCATCAAATCTTCACAACCACCCTTGAGCCATTATTATTATTATTATTAATTATTATTATTATATTTTTGATTTTAAATAAGTGTTGCTATGAGTTAACAAAGGAACTCTGGTAGCGTAGTGGTTACGAATTGGGCTGCGAACCTCAGGGTCAACAGTTCGAAACTACCAGCCATTCCATGGGAGAAAGATGAGGCTTTCTGCTCCTGTAAAGATGTGCAGACTCGGAAACCCTGTATAGGGTCACTTTGAGTTGGAATTGACTCCAAGGCACATAACAACAACAACAACAACAATGAGTTAACAACAATACTTTTAAAACGAGAAAATTGAACAGAGAAAATGAAGTAATTTTCCCATGTTGCATAGCTATTAAGTGGCAGGGCATGGATTTGAACTGACTTCATAACTTGTTCTCTATCTAAGGTCTGGATACTTCTTTTAGAGGGATATGGACAGCAGAAAGAATCCATAGGAGTGTGGTCAGGATGACAAATTGGAGGCCACAAATGGTTGTAAGAACTGGGATTCTTGAAACAGAGAAGTGATAGATTGAGAGGTTATATATGTTTTAAAAATATATGAAACTTAGGTTAGAAATATGGAAGAATCATCTTACAAAACCATTAGCATTTAGGCTGATCTGCTATGAGTTAGTAGTAAGGGAAGAAGGTCAGGCTGGTATAGAGTAGATTCTGATAATTGGAGAATCCTGGAACTGTAGGATCCCTTTTAGTTTTGAAACGTGAAGGTTCCAGTATACCCTTTGACTGCTACTTTCATTGTTAATGTTCTATAGGCACTTATATGGTCCATGTGATGGTTAATGTTTTGTGTCAATTTGACTCTATTTATCACCTCCTATTTTGTGATTTGATTTCAGCAGTCAATCAGTTTGAAGGTAAGTTTCCTTGTGGGTGTGGCCTGCATCCATGGTATAAATGGATGTTCTGGCAAAGCTCACTCTTCCTGATCTTGCAATCTCCTCTGCAGCTGAGTCTAGCTCCTGGGATGCAGGCCAGATTTTGGAATTGACAGCCCCAAAACCTTGACCTGCCATTTTGGGGTCATCAGCAACCTGCAACCACATGAACCAACGGAGGTAGTTAGCTTGTTTTCCTACACACAGATTTGGGATTTAATAGTTCCCACAACTAGGTGAGTCATTTCCTCACAGTTATGTGAGCCATTTCCTTGAAGTAAATCTCTCTCTATATATATACATACATACATTTCACGTGTTTTATTCTCATAGAGAATCCAGGCAAAGATAGTCTGTAAATGTTTGTTACTGAACAGCTCCTCATGCAATACATTACGATTTTTTTAGTCTTATTTTGAGCTATAAGCTCACTATGAGTCAGGAATGACTCACAGTGCATTGTTTTGAGGGGTTATTCTGAACCTCATTTAAATATCCATAGAAAAGAATTGCACCTCTGGATTTCTAAAATACAATCCCTTCTGTTACTAGGATGTTATCACAGACTTCAGCCCAGTGCCTAGAGCATAATATTAGAAAAATCTTTGATGTCTTCATTGAAGTTCCCTCCCCCCACATGATTTATTAAAATTAATCAGTTGTAAGACTATTTCAGTCCTTAAGTTGTGGAATAGTGTTTGCTGACATAGGAATGGACAGGGGTAATATTCCAAATATTTAACAATGGTAAGGCATGGGCACTAACCAATCAGTGGATGCTGACTATAGGATTGGTAAAGGGTCTTGGTATCCCCTGATGTGTCAGGAATCAAAGATTTTGTTTGGGGATTGTGGGGAGTGTGATAGGGTGTTAACTGAAGTGCAGCTGCAGGTGGGAGCATTTGAGAGATTCAGGGGAGAGATCTTTCAAAGTTTTAACAAGATATTAGTCATACCAGTGTGTATCAGCTGAATATCAATATTGGATGTAGTAAGGAAAGATTTCCCAGGAAATCTTAGAAAATTAGAGTTAGCTGATATAGTTGAGAGTGTGCTTGACTTGAAGACCCAGGATTGGAATTTATATCTCCCTATTACAAGATCTGTGTTTGTTCCTTTTTATAAATTGGCATTTGTAGTGGGTTGAATGTAGTGGATTGAATCTATCTATGTTCTAAGACCCAGAGTCTCTGAATGTGATCTTACTTAAGAAAGAACTTTGTAACTAAGTTCAAGATCTCAAGATGAGATTGTCCTGTTACCTGTCTAATCCATTTCTGTACAGTCAATTCTAACTCATAATGCCCCAACAGGACAGAGTCGAACTACCCCATAGGGTGTCCAAGGCTTTAATAGAATAAGCACCGGACTGTAGAACCACAAAGCTGACTGTTGGAGCGCAACAGCCACTCTATGGGAGAAAGATGAAGCTTTCTGCTCCAGTGAAGATTGAAACCCTTGGAAACTCTATAGAATATTTTCTGAGTTGGAACCAACTCAGTGTCGCTTAACAACAACAATTGTTACAAAAACAGACTACCATGTCTTTCTCTTGAGGAATGACTGGTAAGTTTGACCTTTCAGTTAACAGTTGAGTGCTTAACCTGTACCACCCAGACTTTTTATCTGAATTATCTATTGTTGTTGTTGTTAGGTACTGTTGAGTCAGTTCTGATTCATAGTGAACCTATGCACAACAGAACAAAACACTACCTGGTCCTGTACCACCTTTACAGTTTTGCTACACTGTAGTCCACTGTTGCTAACATCGTGTCAATCTATCTTTTTCTCTTTCTCTCTGATCCTCTCCTTTACCAAGTATGATTTCCCTTCCCAGGACTGTCCTGATAATATGTCTAAAATATGAGAGACAAAATCTTGTATCCTGTACTTCTTCCAACACAGATTGATTTGTTCTTATAGTAGTACAGAGTACTGTTAATATTCTTCTCCAGCATCATAACTCAAATGAATCATTTTTCTATGGTCTTCCTTATTGGCTGTCCAACTTTCACATGCTTATGAGGTTACTGAAAATACCATGGTTTGGGTCAGGTGCACCTTAGTCCTCAAACTGACATCTTTACTCTTAAATACTTTAAAGAGACTTTGTGCAGCAAATCTGTCGAGTGCAATATATCGTTTGATTGCTGCTTCAATGAGTGTTGATAGTGGATCCAAACAAAATGAAGTCTTTGACAATTACAATCTTTTCTCCATTTGTCTTCATGCTATTTATTTGTCCAGTAATGAGAATTTTTGTTTTCTTAACATTGAGGTGCAACCCATATTGAAGGCTGTAGTCTTTGATCTTCATCAGTATTATGTTTTCTTTACTTTCAAAAAGCAAGGTTATATCATCTGCATATCACAAGTTGCTAATGATTCTTTCTCCAGTTCCAATGTCATGTTTTTCTTCATATAATCCAGTTTGTCAGATATTTGCTCAGTGTACAGATTGAATAAGTGTGGTGAAAGAATTGAATAAGCATGGTGAAAGAACCCTGGTGCATACCTTTCCTGATTGTAAAGCATTCAGTGTCCTTTTGTTCTCTTCGAACATTTGTCTCTTAGTCTATGTAAAAGTTCCTTATGAGCACAATCAAGTGTTCTGGAATACCAGTTCTTCTCAATGCTGTCCATAGCTTGTCATGATCCACACAGTCAAAAGTCTTTGCATAGTCAATAAAGCACAGGTAAACATCGTTCTGGTATTCTCTGCTTTTTGAGGAGCAGCCAATGAGTCTGGATTGCTTTGTGGTTAGAAGTCCAGTGGTTATCCTACAACACCTCACCAGGACTCCAGTGCAGTGTTATAATATTTCAATTTCACTTTCAATAGGAGTCCTGGTGTGGTGCTGTGGGTTAATGCGCTGGACTGCAAAGTTGGCTTGGACAGCAAGGTTGGCGGTTCAAGCTCACCAGCTGCTTTTCAGAAACCCTATACAGGGTTGCTATGGGTCAGAACCAACTCAATGGCACTTAACAACAATAACAACAAGGGTAAATAACAATAAACTCACGTCTTTACTTGCCTCGTAGAGAATAGCAAAAGCTAAAAATGGTTACTTTATTGTTAGTTTATTAGTTATAAATAAAATGCTAGTGTATTGGGACTGAGATGATGCCTAAATGACAAGTATCTGTAGTACTGTGAGGGTCATGAACAATACAAGATGGGTCTTACCTGCGCTGAACTCTGCATTGAACAGAAAACCAGAAAAAGCACATCAAATACCATGACTTCATTGTAATGTCAATTACATCCATCATAGATTAGACTTGTTTTTCCATGGCTCCCTTGAATGTATACTTGCATGTAAGCACCAAGTAAAGAAACACAAACTGCCCTCTGTAGATTTCTCTGTGGGTTTCACTGTCTGTTGCAAGACTTTTGATGCTGATCTTTCTATATAACTTATTTAATAAAGCCTTCTCTGATCAACCTGGCTTTTACTGCCTCTTTTCTCTCTCTCTCTCTCTCTCTCTCTCTCTTTTTTTGGAGAATCTGACCTGTGCTCTCAGAGTCCAGTGAGTGAGGTGGATATTAAGTAAAAATCAATTGTCGAGGTAGGGGCCTCAGGAACAGAGAAATTAAATGGGGGAAACCCTATAAATAGATGAAGGAAGACAGGTCTCCAGCAGAGTTCAATATCTGAAAAATTCAATATCTGAAAATTGAATATTCTAGATTGCAAGCTCCCACTTCATATATATGCCAGGCAGACCCAATGAGGGGCCTATAAAGCTCATATAGGCTGCTGTGAGAAGTAGCTTCATGGACCGCTTTTCCTATGTGTTTCTTGGGAACCCCACTGTTTGACTGCTCATTGGCAAATATGTGGGTGAGTGCTGTGACTCATTATATCATCTGCAGGGTAGGGTCTCCATCCCTTGAGCTGAGAATCAGAAGCAGAGGTGTTATTTTGGTTTTTCTCTCCTTAGCATTATCTTGATTAACTCTTAGGTAAAAGAAATTGTTACTTTTGCTTCAATTCTTATGTAACTTCTGTCCAAACTTGTCAGTACCAAACTGATTATGAAACTAAAATAGAGTTTTGAAATTTAAGTACAACAGATATATAGAAGCAGGAAAATAATGGTACTTAGTTTTGTTCTATATATTTGAGACTGCAAGAAAGATAGAATTTTACAGAAATTGGATATTTTCACCAATTTTCTAGAACAAACCTATTTGATATTTCCTAACAACAGTGTATAAGACACATCTTTGAGGTTTTCCTTTAATACCTGTGTGTATGTGTGTTGGTCATGTAGTGTCTCTGTATGAAAGTGAACCAAAAAGTATTGTTATAAAATTCATCTCACTCACAGGACTCTAAGACCATAGAAACTGTATTAAACAAAAATATCAAAATATGAAGTTATTGTCTCTCAACGTATTTTCCACCTAAGTCTATGTACTTCTGAAATTAGTGTTTCCATCCTTCTAATCTTTCTGTGAAGAATTTTACTCTCTTCAATTTACACCAGGTCAAAATGTCAGTTTGGGCATCCTTGAAGGACCTAAATTGTGTTTCTTTGAAATGTTCTTTGTGTTTAGGGAACAAAAATAAATCTGAAGGGGCAAGGTCAGGGTATAGGGTGGATAAGATAAGGTTTTCCAATGAAATTCTTATAGGACAGGCTTTGCTACCCTCAAAGAATGAGCAGGTGTATTGATGTGGCACTGTAGGATAAGGATTGAGCCAAAGGTCAATTTGACCAGCAAGGTCAGTTTGAACCATAAAGTCAGTGGTTCAAACTCACCAGCTGTTCCTTGGAAATCTTATATTGGATCCCTATGGGTCGGAACTGACTCGACAGCACTTAACAACAACAACAATTGTTATGAATGAAAATGATTCCTTCCTGCATTTTCCCCTGAACTTTCCTCACAAATTTAGTTTTAATTTTCTTAAAACTTCTTGATAATATAACTTTTTAATTGTCCTGTGTCCTCTGAGAAAACCTATTAAGATAATCCCTTGGGAGTCCCCAAAAATCAACCTCCATAATCTTCTAAGCTGACCTCCCTGCCTTGAATTTAAATGACCCAGCAGATATCCTTAGCAGTCACTATTTTGATTAGCTATATTTCTGAAGGCACCCTGATGACACTATAAGTGTATTGCTGAGAGAGCTTATCTGTAGACACCCATTGATCACAGAGCTACGTTTAAACATATTTTGTTTGTTAAAAAACCATGTATGTATGAAATGGAGTTCTAGTAGCAATAAATACTTTTTTTACTTGCCTTTTATACTATACACTAATTGTGGAATACACATAAGAATATGAATCCCAATTTAGGAACTATGTTACCAAAATTTGGAATTGTCAAAAATGAAACGAAACACATAAACAATGATATCCTAGGCTTTAGTGAGGTGAAATGGACTGGTATTGGCTATTTTGAATATGTTAATCACATGGTTTACTATGACGGGAATGTCAAGTTCAAGAGGAATAGAGTTGCATTCAGCATCAAAAAGAACATATGAAGATCTATCATGAAGTATAATGCTATTTGTGATTGGATAATATCCATATGCCTACAAGGAATGCCAGTTAATATTACCATTATTCAAAATTATTCACTAAAGCCAGTGATGATGAAATTGAAGAATTCTGCCAATTTCTTCAATCTGAAATTCATCAAACATGCAATAAAGATGTACTGATAATTACTGTTGATTGAAATGCAAAGGTTGGAAAGTAAGAAGAAGGACCAGCAGTTGGAAAATATGGCCTTGATGATAGAAATGATACTGGAGATTGCATGATAATATTTTGCAAGACCAATGGTTTTTCATTGTTAATATCTTTTTAAACAGCATAAAAGACAAATACACATGAACCTCAGCAGATGAAATACACAGAAATCTAAATTGACTATTTCTCTGGAAACAGACAATAGAAAAGGTCCATATCATCAGTCAAAACAAGGCAGACTGAAGAACAGACTATCAATTATTCATATGCAAGTTCAGGTTGAAGCTGAAGAAATGAAAACAAGTCCATGAGAGCCAAAGTATAACCTTGAACATATCCTGCCTGGATCTAGAGATTGTCTGAAGAACAGATTTTATGCATTAAATACTGAAGACCAAAGACCAGAAGAATTGGGGGATGACATCAAGAACATCATATAGGAAGAAAGCAAAAGATCAATAAGAAGGCAAGAAAGAAGAAAAAGACCAAAATGGTTGTCAACAGAGACTCTAAAACTTGCTCTCCAACATAGAGATTCTAAAGCAAATGGAAGAAATGAGGAGATAAAAGAGCTGAACAGAGAATTTCAAAGGACAAAGTCAAATATTTCAAAGGACAAAGTCAAATATTATAACGAAATGAACAAAGACCTGGAGTTAGAAAACCAAAAGGGAAAGTCTCAACTTGAAATATTGAAGGACTCTATGGGCAAAATATTGAATAATGCAGAAAGCATCAAAAGAAGTTGGAAGGAAAAGAGATGGTCGATGTTCAACCATTTCAAGAGGTAGCATATGGTCAGGAGTCAATGGTACTGAAGGAAAAAGTCCAAGGTGCATTGAAGGCAGTGGCAAAGAACAAG
>NW_006408627.1:1067584-1092858 GCF_000296735.1 Chrysochloris asiatica
TAGATGTATTGTTGTTGTTAGGTGTCATCAAGTCAGTACCAATTTATAATGACTTTGTATAGGGTTTCCAAGGAGCAGCTTGTGAATTTGAACCACTGGCCTTGTGGTTCACAGTCCAATGCTTATCCTACCACACCACACTATGTATGTTGTTGTTAAGTGCTGTTGAGTCAGTTTTGACTCATAGCGACCCTCTGTATGGTTTCTGAGGAGCAGCTGGTAAGCTTGAACCACCGACCTTGCAGATCAAACTAACTTTTCAGTACAGCGCATTAACCCTCAGCATCACACCAGGACTCCACCATAAATATTGTTGTTTAAGTGCTGTTGAGTCGGTTACAACCCACAGTGATTCTGTATAGGGTTTCCAAGGAGCAGCTGGTGAGCTTGAACTGTTGACCTTGTGGTTCAAAGCGACTTTGCAGTCCAGCGCATTAGCCCACAGCACCACACCAGGACTCCAGCATATATGTTGTTGTTGTTAAGTGCTGTTGAGTCATTTCTGACCCTTAGCGACCTTGTATAGGGTTTCCAAGGAGCAGCTGGTGAGCTTGAACCACCGACCTTGCAATTCAAAGGGCTTTGCAGTCCGGCACATTAACCCACAGTGCCATCCCAGGAATCCCAGCATACATACTTAAATATAATGCCCATCCAATTTGTAACACCCTTTTATCAAATCTAAAATCTGTGCCAGGGAAAGGCTTTTGCATTAGATCCAGTGAAAGATTGCATTGTGTTCCCCAAAATTTGTGTCAATTTAGATAAGACATGATTCTTAGTATTATGTAATCATCCTCAATTTTGTGGTCTGATGTAATTATCCTGTGTGTCATAAGTCCTAACCTCTATGTTGTTAATGAGGCAGAACTAGAGGAGGCTACTTCATTCTTCTTGGATCAACTATCAACACTCATGGAAGCTGAAATCAAGAAATCAAATGATGTATTGCATTAGGAAAATCTGCTTTACAAGGCCTTTTTAAAGTGTTGAAGAACAAAGATGTCAGCTTGAAGACTAAGGTGCACCTGACCCAAGCCATGGTATTTTTAATAACCTCATATGCATGTGAAAGCTGGACAGTGAATAAGGAAGACCGTAGAAGAATTGATGCTTTTGAGTTATGGTGTTGAAGGAGAGTATTGAAGGCAGTACAGTGCCATGGGCTGCCAAAAGAACAAACATCCATGTTGGAAGAAGTGCAGCCAGAGTGCTCCTTGGAGTCCAGGATGGCTAAACTTCGTCTCTCATACTTCGGACATGTTGTCAGGAGGGACCAGTCACTGGAGAAGGATATCATGTGGTAGGGTGGAGGATCAGAGAAAAAGAGGAAGACCTCCAGTGAAATGGATTGGCCAAGTGGCAGCATCGATGGACTCAAGCATGGCAACAATAGTGAGGTTGGTCCAGGATTGGGCAGTGTTTCGTTCTGCTGTGCAAAAGGTCACTATGGGTTGGTAAAGACTTGATGGAACCTAACAACAACAACAACACAGCGTAGTGGTTACGAATCGGGCTGCTAATCTCACCATCAGCAATTTGAAACTACCATTTGTTCGTGGGAGAAGCATGAGGCTTTCTGCTCCCGTAAAGATTTACAGCCTTGGAAACCCTGTACAGGGTCGCTATGAGTCGGAACCAACTCCACAGCACATAACAACAACAACATATATTATGTAATTATGTCTAATAATTATATATTTTAAAATTGTTGTTAAGAGCCATGGAGTTGAGTCTAACTCATAGGGTTTCCAAGGCTTTGAATCTTCTTGGGAGCAAAAAGCCTTCTCTTTCTCCTGAGGAGTGGCTGGCAGGCTTGAACCACAGACCTTGTGGTTCACAGTCCAGTACTTGTTGTATGGAGTCACTGGGCTTCCTCATAATTAATTATGTACAACATTATATATATTGATGTGCAATACTGTATATTCACATATGAGGGGATTTCTAAAAGTTCATTGAAGAGTGGAATTAAAAGATAAAAGAATGTTTTCATAAACTTTCTGAAGCCCCTTTGCATATGATTTTCTAATTATTCATGATCTGGTCTATTGTAAAATTAAGTACCCCCTTTATATTCTTTGGAAAACAAATCTTGAGCAATAACTGACCTACTGACCTCTGAAACTAGTAATGTACAACTTAAGAAGTATTTATTAGGTGATGGCTCCTTTAAAAAAAATATCTTTAAAATTAGACTTAGAGGTGGCAACCCTCATTTATTTAGCTGGGCTACAGAACAAATAAAACTCAAGGGAATGGAACGTGTTTTAGATTCAGTTGCAGGAAACATTTTTTTTGAGATGTGTCAAATTATGTGGAGAAGTTTCTAGCTTAATCTTTCAAAAGGGAGTGTACCTTCTCCCCACCCCCAATCACATCACCTCCTACCTTAATTTACTAAAGATAACTTACTCTCTATCAACCACCTATATGTCTTGTGAGTCATATTGATCTCAGACATGTGATGCAGTCCTTGGCTAAGATAAAATTGGTTTAATGGTACCCTCCCTCCCTCCCTCTACTTCTAAGGATACTTAAGCATGCAGAAGACACCTCAGGCCCCTTTCCCCATCAGGAAAGCATGTCTAGGCAGCTTACAATAAAGGACAACTCTTCCCACAGCCTCATCAATACCTTGATAGCTCTGGGCTAATGGAATCTTGTGACTTTCGGTTCTCATTGATAAGAGACCCTGATGTTGACATTGATGAGTGGGGCATTCTTGATTCGTACACACTTACCCTTAGAGTTTGCTCAGTGGCATGTATTTTCAGGAGGAGGTCAAACTACTACTGCTCTTCTGTCTTTTTTTCTCTTCCTGAAGTTAGAAAGAAAATAATTTATTTTATATGGTGATCTATACAACTTTTTACTCATTCTAATACTGCTATAAAATTAGAAGGGATTTCCCCAAACTTAGAATTAGTTCACATTCGTAAGTGGAATTTAATTGACGACTATCTTTACATTTCTGTAAATCAGGGATAGTTAAAAAACAGAAATGATAGTTATTAATAAAAACCTTTGTATTAAGGCTATTCTAAAATATAACTGTGATATCTGCTCCGGGTCCATTTCTTTGAAGATGTGAGTAGCCTAGACTTCCTTTTAATAATTTGACAGTTGTCATCAGGTAGATTCTGACACGTGGTGGTTCAATGCGTGTCAGTGTAGAACTGTGCATCATAGGGTTTTCATTGGTTGATTTTTTGGGGGAAGTGGTTTGCTAGGTTTTTCCTCAGGGATACCTCTGGATGGATTCAAATCTCCAACTTTTCAATTAGCAGCAGAGCATGTTAACCATCCAGGGAATTTGTTTAAATAATAATAACTAACTTGACACATAGCAATGACTATGTGTGAAGTAGTGCATTACAAGGCATTTTACATACATGATCTTACTTTATTCTCCCAACAATCAGATGGGACCAGGTAGGAACAAGTATTATCTGCATTTTACAGATGTGGAATGGGGTTTTGGGAGATTGAATAACTTGTTCAACTTCACCTGAGTATTAAGTTGTAGAAGGAGAGTCAAACTCAACTCCACCTGAGTCCAAAGTTTGTGTGTTCTGTCTGGGTGTTTAAATCACAACTGTGTGGCGCTGTAGGATAAGCACTAGATCACAAGGTCGGTTTGATCCACAAGGCCCGTGATTCAAACTCACCAACTGCTCCTTGGAAACCCTATACAGAGTCACTATGAGTCAGAACGAATTCAACACTCTTAACAACAGCAGCAACAATGCTATGTTCTGGGAATAGCATATGATTTCTGGACTGATTCTCCTCGGTGCAATTCCATTTATTCTAAGAATGTTAATCAAAATGGACACAGTAGGACTTGATCCAAGCTCATGGCATACAAAAATAGCTATGTTATGCAAAATATATACAAAAAGACTTGGCAAAACCTGATCTCACAACTACATTTTAGAATATGCTTAATACAGAAGTATTGTATAGTCACTACCATTTCTGTTTTTAAACTATCCCTGCTTTACAGATAGTTAACCCTCAAGATATTTGGTCTAACTGTTCATTTATAAATGTGGCCTGGTAGTACAGTGGGTTAGACATTGGGCTGCTAACTCCAAGATCCACAGTTCAAACCTGCTAGTCACACTGAGGGAGCTTGTCTGCTACTGAGAAGATTTAAAGTCTCAGGAATCCTAGGAATTAGTTCTGCTCCAACCAATCCTGAAATAGACTCAATGACAGGGGTGGTGGTGGTGTTTTTTGTTTTGTTTTCCTTCCTCCTTAAAATTTCTTTTGGTTGATTTGGTTTGACTTATTTCTCTTATCAGTCAGAAATTACTCTTTGCTTTCATAGAATGTGATTGGATATCAAGGGGAGAGTATCTGGAAAACTAAGGAGCTATAGTAGCATAATCATTACGAGTTAGGCTGCTAACATCAAGGTCAGCAGTTTGAAACTACCAGCAATTCCACGGGAGAAAGATGAGGCTTTCTGTTCCTGTAAATATTTACATCCTCAGAAACCCTATGCAGGGTTGCTATGAGTTGGAACTGACTCCACAGCACACTACCACCACCACCACATCTGGAACACTTAATATAAAATTACCACCTGAAGGTAGAGGCCTGAAGGTCACTGGAAGGAGATTTGGCAGAAAATGGTAAAGGACCTTTGCAAAATGCAAACTTCGGATTTTGGAATATAAACTTTGGGTACTTGCTCTGATGCCATTGTTTGCTTTGTCTTTTTCTCTCGTTAATAATTGCCTTAGAGTCTGTTTCTGACCAATGGCATCCCCAGGTGCAATGGAGTGAAACTCTGCCTGGTCCTGCATCATCCCTAAGATTTATTGCAGATCAGACTGCTGTGATCCACAGGGTTTTCACTGACTCATGTTTTTGGAAGTAGATCACCAGGTTTTCTTCCTAGTCTTAATCTGGAAACTCCACTGAAATCTGTTTAGCATTGGAGCAAGATGCAAGTCTCCACTGAAAGATGAATGTTGGATGTGTGTGAGGTGCATTGACTGGGAATTAAATCCAGGACTACCAAATGAGAAGTGAGAATTCTATAGTGGAGCCACCAGCGTCCCCATTGTATCGGTCTCTAGGATTTGCTCTCTCTTTCTGCTAGTGTTGTGTGTGCTGTTGAGTTGATTCCAACTCACAGAGACCCTATAGGACAGAGTAGAACTGCCCCATAAGATTTCCTAGACTGTAAACTTCTTGTTTAAATAATGAATATGGAAGATCATAGAAGAATTGATGCATTTGAGTTATGGTATTGGAGAAGAATATTAAAAGAATATTAAATTCCATGGACTGTCAGAAGAGCAAACAAATCTGCATTAGAAGAAATATAGTCAGATTGTTCCTCAGAAACCAGGATGGCGAGATTTTATCTCTCTTACTTAGGACAAGTTATCAGGTGGAAGAGTCCCTGGAGAAGGACATCATGCTCAGCAAAGTGGAGAGTCAGTGAAAAAGAGGAAGACCCTAATGAGAGGGAGGGACTGGCACAGTGGCAGCATTAGTGGGCTCAAGCATGACAACGATTGTGAGGATGGCACAAGACTAGGCATTGCTTCATTCTGTTGTACATAGGGTTGCTATGAGTCACAACCAATCAATGGCACCTAACAACAAAAACAGTCTTCTTGTTGTGTGCCATTGAGTCAGCTGGTGAGTTTGAACTACCGACCTTGTGGTAACTAGTACAGTGCTCATCCTACAGTGCTACACTAGTGTTCAGGCTGCAATCTAGGACTGCATTAATTCCTTTAACAAGTTGGGTTCCCAAAGGTTACTGCTATCTGTTGAGTAGAACTGACATCTTGTCCTCTTGCATGTTCCTATCAATAACAATTCATAAGTAAAGGAGTTCTGCAAAAAGTTTGAATTGATATTATATGAATATAAAATAGTTGTTTCATGTAGAAAGATGCCTCACACTTTGTTTTATTAGAAGAAAAATCTTGACTCTTTGCTGATAATAGTAGATTTTCTCTAGAAGAGATGCTTGATCAGTAATTAATGAAAAGCAATGAAAGATCCTTGAACAGAAAGACAATTATGGATAGCCAAATTATAAATACATAAAAATAATGAATAGCCTTTGGGGTTAAAAACACTGCTTATAGAAAATGTGACAAAAAGTTCTGAAGGAGAACTTTGAGGGAGACATTCCTGGGAAAGGCTCTGAGACAGTTGCCATTGAAAAGCGAGGAGCTGCCGTAAAGTCTCATGATCACCACTGGGTGTCACTCAAAGCAGCTCCTTAGCAGCCATCTATCTATTCCAGGTAAAATACTGTAAAGAGAAACGCTTAGCTAAACAAACCAAAGATACTGATGAAAGAAACAAGTGTCCATCTCTTTCAATGCATATCAGGATTTTGAGGAAGACAAGAGAAGCATTAATACTAAGAAATGCCGTACAGTGTGATAATATTTTGGAGCGGAGCTGTCATTATTCCTACGCTGGGAATTTTTAAGTTAGCTGAGGTGGGACTGCAGCACAAACCAATCCTGATTTAAACCTTTTAGAATGTGCCAGTGTGTGTGTGTGAATTGTCCCATAGGAAGACCTACCTACTTACTTACAGCCTATTCATTATGACCATGTAGATGAGTGAGGGGTAGCCTAGCTAGTGCTTCTCAACTTCGGCTGCACCTTAGAATCATCACTTCAGGAGGGATAAGACATTTCTGTCTTCTTTTCTTTCCCATTGTTATCTACCAATTGATCCTTTAGTCAGTTTTATATGGGGACCCTTCTTTCCATCTTTTCATGATCCAATTCTAATTTGAGGGTATTTACTGGGGGCAGTAAGGTTAAGTGTTATAGAAGAAAGGGAGTAAATTAGGCATCATTTTATCCCTTCCTATTTCCCTAGCCATCCTTTCTGTCGACTCAGGGGTGGGCCAACTTTCATAGTATCTCCACATCTACAAATGGCTCTCTTGTTCCTCACTCACAGTCTCAGGCCCTATTATTTTTTCTGAGGCTTAGAAAAACTCACCATTTTCTTTCCAAGAATGATAGGAGTGAAGGAAGATACATTTCCTTTGTGGCAAAAGCCATGTATCAAGTTTTAGAAGATGTCAAACACATTTTTACAATAGGAAAAAAATCTCCTGGCATTTCTTTACTTAACTCTTTATTTGTATTATTTATAAGTGAATATGCACAACACGATTCTTAATGGCTACCTAAATTCAATCCATTGGTGGGTGCATTGTTATTTAACTCTATCCTCAAAGCTGAGTATTTAAGTTGCTTCAAACTTTTCTCTATTATAAATCACCAGTATATATGTCATCTGTTCATGCATAACAAAGAGTTCTGGTGTGGCACTGTAGGATAAGCACTGGACTTCTTACCAAAGGTTGGCAGTTCAAACTCACTAGCAGCTCTTTGGAAACTCTATAGCAGGGCAGTTATAAGTTGGAGCACTTAACAACAACAATGCATAATAAATTGCCACAAAATTTTGTTATTAAGTGCTGGTCAGTTGGCTTCAATTCATAGTGACCGTATGCACAACAGAGGAAACCCTATCTAGTCCTGCACAATCCTCATGATTGTTGTTTTGTTGCAGTCACTGTGTCAGTCCATCTCATTGGAGGTCTTCCTCTTTTTTACTGATCTTTCACTAAGCATGGTGTTTTTTTCTAGGAACTAGTCCCTCCTGATAATGTGTCCAAAATACATAAGATGATGGTTTGCTATCTTTGATTCTAAATAACGTTCTGGTTGAACTTCTTCCAAAACAGATTTGTTTGTTCATAGTCCATAGCATTTTCAATATTCTTTGCTAAAACCATAATTCAAATACATGTATTCTTCCTTATTCATTGTCCATCTATCACATACATATGCCGTTAAGTGTTAGAGAGTTGGTTCTGGCCCATAGCAACCCTGTATAGGGTTTCCAAAGAGTGGCTGGTGAGCTTGAACCTCCAACTTTGCAGATCAAACTGACTTTGCTGTCCAGCACATTAACCCACAATGCCACACCAGGACTCCAACATATGAAGTGATTGAAATACCATGACTTGGATCAAGGGTACATCGCCTTCTAAATTCAGCTTAAAATCCTGGCAGTTCCCTGTTGATGAGCTGCTGCAACTATTTTTGAATTGTCTTCAACAAAGTTTTACTTGCATGTGACAGTAATGACACTGCATGAAAATTTTCATATTCTGTTGGGTCACCTTTCTTTGGAATGGGTATAACTATGAATCTCTTCCAGTTGGCAGGCCAGATAGTTGTCTTCCAAATTTCTTGGCTAAAATTTGATGAGTGAGTTCCTCCAGTGTTGCATCAGTATGGGGTTCCAATGAGTTGAAGCCTATTCTACAGAATTTAACAACAACAACCATTGTTTATGTTAGCAAAAAGTTGGAAACAAACTAAATTTTAAGAACTTATTTAGCAAAAACGAAAAAAGAACCTATTTAACAAAGATGAACAAAGATGTTCATATGTTTGAGCTCATTGTTATAGCCGCTGTGTCATATTGAGAGCTTTCCTATTTTCCTGACCTTCTACTTTACCAAGCACAATGATATTTTCCAGGGACTGGTCCCTCCTGATAACTTGTCCAAAGTATGTGAGACAAAGTCTTGCCATCTTTTTTTCTATGAGGCATTCTGACTGTGCCGTGGATAACTCTGCTGGGATTTGAAATACCACTGGCATAACTTCTGGCACCACAGCAACGTGTAAGCCACCCTGTATGACAAACTGACAGATGACTGCTGGATAAACAGTGGTGCCAAGAACATTTTCTTTTTATATGATTGAAAAATTTTACCAGGCTGCACAGCATTCTAGGAGACATCTTTGATATATTTCTAATAGTTGAGTACTAATATTTTTAAGGATTTGATTTATTATGCCCAATTGCTTTCCAGGAAGGGTGTATCATTTTACACAAAATGGAAACCACCTTTTATCCCCCATCTGTTTCCTTGTAATATCACCAATATACATTCTTAGTAAACTTCAAAAGAACTGTGTACTTGCTGTAAGGTGAAGAGGCAGGGAAAAGAAACAGACTGAATTCCATTTTAGAGTGGGTTAAGAAAGGTGAGAAACATGACTAGGGTAGAGAATTTGGAGTTATTTCTTGAGAAGCAAGGAAAGAATCTTGAGGTAGTTTTAAGAAATTTACTCTAGATATTATTGTGTAGGGTAAGTATAAGTTCTTAGATAATTTAGACTGACAAAAGCCCCCAGTTCTTCAGAAATTTTATTCTAATTTCTTTGGAAACTATGGGAAAACCCCCTCCTTTTTCTTTCCCTCTACCCCTGTCACTCCATTATACTGACATAAAGACCACTAGCAATTTGAAGCTGAAGTGAGGAGAGAGGCTTTAAAAACAGGAATTTCAATTTTACTGCCCAGTAGTCTGAAGTAAATGAGGAATTCACAATTCTACTGCAGTAGGATCCAAGTATTTCCAGAATTCCAAGTTGGCATTGTCTCAATTAGGAAATGCTTTTGACTGCATGTAACAAAAAACCCAAGTGGTGGTGGTTATCTTCGCAGTCATTTGTGAATACACTTGAAAAGTGTATTGGTTGCTGCTATTGGTTTGAAGACTCTGAAAAGCTCTCATGGACCCAGACTCTGACCATCCTTCTGTGCTGTCATCCCTGGTGGGTATTTAGCCTTGTGCTTGTTGTCTCCTTTTGACATAGCTAACATAGCTACAGGCAATGTTTCTAAATTTAAAACAAGAAGGGGAAAGTGGCACTGAAGGAAAACACCTCTTGTCTCGCACTTTGTATGAGGATCAACAGTTATATAAAAACCCAATAAATTTCAATTTACTTGTAATTGGTTGAAACAATTATCATATGATGATACCTAGCTGGAAGGAATATCGGGAAAGCAAAAATTCGTTTTTCCAATCTCTATGGTGGAAAGTGGAGGGAGAGAAGTGGTTTGTAAGCAACTGTTGAATTAATCAATTAAGAGTGTCTGACATAAAGTGTTGAACACATTTTCCAGTAAAAACTGTGTTTGGAATTTATATAGCATTTTAGTGTTGTTGTTAAGTGGTGTGGAGTCAATTTCAACTCAGTAACTCCATGTAACCAAGTAAATCTGTCCCATAGAGCTTTCTAGGCTGTAATCTTTATGGTGTGACACTGCGGGTTAATGTGCCAGACTGCAAAGCCATTTAAACTGCAAGATCCACAGTTCAAGCTCACCAGCTGCTCCATGGAAACCCTATACAGGGTCGCTATGGGTCAGAACTGACTTGACAGCACTTACCAACAATAACAGTCTTTATGGAGGAATCCTGGTGTGGCTCTGTAGGATGAACCCTGAGTTACTACCACAGGTTAGCAGTTCAAACCAACCAGCTGCAGCTCGGAAACCCTCTAAGTGTCGCTATGAGTGGGAGCCAATCCGATGACACTTAGCAACCACTGTCTTTATGGAAGCAGATGGCCAGGTCTTTTGTACCTCAGATGGGTTCCAATTGCAGATCGGTCTTTCAGTTAGCAGCTGAGCACTTAGCCAAACACAGGGCTTGTTTTTAGGTGTTGTTGTTAAGTGCTGTTGAGTCTATTCTGACTCATAGTGACCCTGTATAAGGTTTCTGAAGAGCGACTGGTGAGTTTGGACTGCCAACCTTGGAGTTCAGACTGACCTGGTGGTCCAGTGCTTATCCCACAGTGCCATACCAGGACTTCTTTTAGGTTATGATAGTTATAGATCCTTGTTGAAAGAAGTGCAGCCAGAGTGCTCCTTGAAGGCCAAGATGGCTAAACTTCATCTCTTATACTTAGGACATATTGTCAGGATGGACCAGTTGTTAGAGAAGAATATCATATTTGGTAAGGTGGAGGGTCAGAGAAAAAGAGGAAGACCTACAGTGAGATGGATTGGCCAAGTGGCAGCATTGATGGACTCAAGTGTGGCAACAATAGTGAGGTTGGTCCAGGATCGGGCAGTGTTTCGTTCTGCTGTGCATAAGGTCACTATGAGTTGGTACCGATTTGATGGCACCAAACAACAGCAACAGTTAGTAAATTTACTAGTTAATAAATTTAACCTAACTCTTATGTCTTACGTTCAAACTGTTGGCAAAAAAAAAAAAGTACCTTTAGAAAAAACTTGCTTGTAAATTAGGAATTATCAGTTTGAACTACAAGGTTGACGATTCAAACTCACCAGCTGCTCCTTGGAAACCCTATTCAAGGTCGTTATGAGTTGGAATTTACTTGACTGTACTTAAGAACAATACTACCTTTTTAAGTTAAAATTCATTTTAAGTGTTCATTAAGCTGAACTGCCATTTAAAAAATGTATAGTGGTGGTTGTGTGCCTTGGAGTCAGTTCTGACTCATAGAGACCCTGCATAGGGTTCCTCAGGCTATAAATCCATATGGGAGAGGAAAGCCTCAGTCTCCTGGAGAATGGGTGGTAGTTTTGAACGGCTAACCTTGAACTTAGAAGCCTGACTTGTATATATTGACAAATTTCCTATGTGTGCATAAGAATATAGGCATAACTATCCTGGAATTATGTACATGGAGAGTATCATTTTAATCCCATTGCAGAAAAACATTATAAAAATTCCATCTGGAGCTTTAATTCTCAACTGCACTGAAACACTTTGTTCCTCAATATGTCTCTTAAAAGTAGAGAGAGAGTAAGCATGGCTTAAACCACTTTATGGTTTAAGCTCACTCTCTTCTCTATAGGCTATAATTTCTTTCTGAGTAATTTGGGATACTGGTATGAAATTTTATGCTTGCATACCAAACCAAGCTATAAATCTTTTTGGAAACTGACAGCCACAACTTTCTACCACAAAATGGCTAGTTGGTTTGAATGGCTGATGATTCAGTTAGCAGTCTAGCACTTAACCACCAGGGCATTTTTGTGCTTGAGTGTTGTTGTTGTTAAGTGCTGTCAAGTTGATTCCAACTCACAGCAATCCTAAATAAGGTTTCCAAGGAGTGGCTGTGAATTTTGAACTACCAACCTTGTGGTAGTACTTATGGTCTAGTACTACCAACTTGTGGTCTAGTACTTATCCTACATTGCCACACCAGGACACCTTGTGCTTGTGTTAGAAAGTCTAATTTTTAAGTTTTCCAGTTGGATAGTGAACGAACATTTAGTAGTCCATATTCTCATAGTTTATTTGGAATCTTGGTGTGATGTTGTAGGATAAGCATTGGACTACTAACCACTAAGTCAGTGGTTCAAACCCACTATCTGCTCCTGGGAAACCCTATACAGGCTCGATATAATTTAGAACCAAGTTGACAGCACTTAACAATCTTTTAAAAAGCAGAGACAACAAAAAAGATGCTTTGAATAATTTGTTATTGTTAAGTGCCATCGAGTTGGTTCCTACCCATAGCGACCCTGAACAGGGTTTCCAAGGCTATAAATCTTTACAGGAACAGAAAGCCTCATCTTTCTCCCACAGAGCAGCTAGTAGTTTTGAACTGCTGACCCTGTGGTTCGCAGATTATAACACTTATTTATTAAAAAAAAATTTTTTAACCAGCAATGAACAAGAAATCTGTATGAAAGAAATGAGTGAGATAAAATTGAATGTCAGCATCTAAGTGGAGTCTTTTGTCATTAAATCTTGAATGTTCTCTCCTAGAACACCTATGAGATAGGGTAACAGAGTTTGTGCTCATATGTGTATTCTGCAAGATGTCTTTCAGCCAACAATCATGGAGGCTCTGCTTTGAGTCAGGCACTGTGCTGTGGCTACCTAGCATATACATTAAACCTAGTCCATGCTCATACTGTGTTTCTGATCTATGGGGAGACAAACCAACAATGAGAATCAGTGGAATTAATGTTAGGATACACAAGTACAAAATGTCATGAAAACTCAAGAAAGGAAATGTCAAGGACAAGAATAAAGCCAGTCTCCATCAGTGGCAAGTGTCAAGTGAGGCCTGAGGAAGGTTGTTGTCATTGTTAAGTGCCATCAACTTGGTTCCTGCTCACGATGACCTTGTACACAACAGAAGGAAACACTGCCTGGTGTTCAGACATTCTCACAATTGTTGCATTTGAGCCCATTTCTGCTGCCGCTACATCAGTCCATCTCATTGCAGATCTTCCTCTTTTTCACTAGACCTCTATTTTATCAAGCGTGATGTCCTTCTAAAGGACTGGTCCCTCCTGATAACATGCCCGAAGTATGAGAGATGAAATCTCATCACCCTGGCTTCTTAGGTTTCTTCTGGTGGTACTTCCTTCAACACAGATTGTTTGTTCTTTTGGCAGTCCATTATACTTTGAATGTTCTTCCCCAACACCACAATTTAGATGCATCAATTCTTCTATGATTTTCCTTATTCATCATCCAGCTTTAAATATACATATGAGTTGATTAAAAATATGATGGCTTGGGTCAGGCTCACCTAAGTTCTCACACTACTGTCTTTGCTCTTGACATTTAAAGAGGTCGTATGCAGCAGGTTTGCATAATGGAGTACAGTTATGTGATTTCTTAACTGCTGCTTCCACAAATACTAATTGTGAATTCAAGCAAAATGAAGTGTTTTACAACTTCAATCTTTTCTTCATTTATCGTGATTTTATTTATTGTTCCAGTTGTGAGGATTTTTGTTTCCTTTGCATAGATGTGCAATTCATACTTAAGGTCTTTGATCTTCATAAGTAAGTAGGTGAAGCCCTCTGTGCTTTCAGCAAGCAACATATTATCGGCATATTGCAAACTGTTGATGAGTTTTCTTCCAGCTCTGATGCCATGTTCTTCTTCATATAACCCAGGCTCTATCTTTATTTGCTTAGAATACAGACTGAACAAGTATGGTGAAATGATACAATCCTGGCACACACCCTTCCTGATTTTAAACCATTTAGAATCCCCTTGTTCTGTTTGAACAACTGCCTCCTGGTTTATGAACAAGTTCTTCACGAGCACAATGAAGTGTTCTGAAATACCCATTGTTTGCGGTGTCATCCACAGTCAATAAAGCACATGGTAAAATCTTTCTAGTATTCTCTGCTTTCATCCAAGATCTATCTGACATTAGGAATGGTTTCCCTTATTCCACATCCTCTTCTGAATCTGACTTGAGTTTCTGGCAGTTCTCTGTTGATGAACTGCTGTAGCAGATTTTGAACTACCTTCAGCAAAATTTAACTTGGTGGTGATATTAATGATACTGCTCAGTGATTTCAGAATTTTGTTTGGTTACTTCTTTTTGGATGGGCACCAAAATGGAACTCTTCCAATCAGTTGGCCAGGTAGCTGTCTTACAAATTTCTTGGCATTGAAGAGTGAGTGCCTCTTTCTTGAACTATTTCTATTTGCTTTTTGTTAATTTCTGGAACCTTGTTTTTGCCAATATCTTTAGTGCAGCTTGGACTTCCTCCTTCATATGCTGCTTCTTGAAATATTTGGACATCAACCATTTCTTTCTAGTACATGACTCTGTTTATATTTTCCAACTTCATTTGATACTTTCTGAATCATTTAATATTTTCCCCATAATACCCTTCAATATTGCAAGTTGAGGTTTGAATATTTCTTCAGTTCTTTCAGCTTGAGAAATGCTAAGCATGCTCTTTCCTTTGATTTTCTAGTTCCAGGAAGTAGGTGATATTTCCACCCAATGACTAGAAGCAAAGATAGGGTCTGGGGAAGGATTGTTGTTGTTGTTGTTAAGTGCCATTGAGTTGATTCCAACCCATAGCGACCCTGTATAGGGTTTCCAAGGAGCAGCTGATGAGCTTGAACCATCAACCTTGCAGTTCACATGGCTTTGCAGTCCGACGCATTAGCCCACAGTGCCACACCAGGACTCCTAGGGAAGGATGGTGGTCACAACTTGTTATAGGAAGAGGAGTTTATGGGTATGTCTAGTGGCAGTAGAATCTTAGGGCCTAAAACTCTTTATGGCAGGCATTTATCATTGTGTCCCTGAGTGGAACAAATGGTTAAGAGTTCTACTTCTCAAAAAGTTGATGGTTTGAACCTACCCAGTGGCATCAGTGAATTGCCTCTGGAAGGTCACAGCCATGAAGATGTGGGGAGGGGAAGGCTTGAGAAGTCTTTTTTTTTTTTTTTTTTTTTTTTAAGAGGTGTGTTAATTAGCTGACTTTTCACTAAGAATAAAAAAAAAAAAATTATATATAACTAGTTACTTCCAACAAAAGCTTTCCTTCTGAACTCCAAATATACCTCAACTGAACAAAATAAGAATACTTTAAAAAGAGATTTATAAAGGGGTTGCCTTACTATGTCATTGGCAAAATTTAGTTTTTATCCAGATTTGAAACCCTTCAAAATTTGATATTCTAATAGTCAGGTAGAACAAAGGACATAATTATAAATATCCTGCTTTGTTATTATAATCTTACATATTCAAGGCATTTTATTGAAAAGAAATACAAGTCAAAAATATAAGATAGTAACTGTCATAGTGAAAAATCTATTGAAGTTTTTAGGAAGGATAAAGCATTTGAAGATAATATTTTCTTAAATATGAGGTCTTATTTAACATTTTATAAAAATGGGGTTTCAGAACTTGACTTCTAAAGAGTTCAAAGGGGGGAATAAAAAAAAAAATCTCACTTGCAATGATTCCTATTTTTATAAGTGATTAAAATTTTCAGATGCATTTGGAAATATATAAAAGCCTCCCCCCAAATAATGGTTGCACATAAATCACAGAATAACCAAATGTGCATAGATGCGGTTAGTTGCTGCAAGAAATGTTAAACGTGGCTCAAATTTAAGAGATTAAATTGAGCGCTACTTAAAGGTGCTGATTATGGTGGGGAAAGAATTCTAAAAAGGGATAAAAAGAAGCAAATCAGCCCCCATTTATCAGAAAAGAAGGAAGAGCCGCATTTTGTCATTTTAGGAGAGAGAAAGGAAAGCATTCTTTGTGGCTAAATACATTAAAATGCTTATTTGACATACAAGCATTGGTAAAATCAAATAAAAGCAAGGAGATTTTGAATAAACTATGCTCAGATTATCTGACAATGTCATTAAAGAGGTATAGAAAATTCAGTTGCCCAGAGAACAGCCATCTGAAGTACATCTTATTTTGAATAAAAGAATATCAGTTGAATAGGAGTTGACTGGAAATGTTTGTCACATGACAAATGGAAATGATTTTTCCTTTTGGAGTGTTATGATGAGCATCAAGGAAGGAATAGAACAGAACATTGAATTGTCATACTCTTGAGCCTGGCTGAGTGATGTCCCAGCAATGTCGTGTGCTCTGGGTAAGTGCTTTCAATTAGGTTTCAGTTTGTCATGCTTATAAGTCATTTTTTTCTTAGGTTTCAGAATTTCTTATCACTGGTATTCAAGGGTTCTAACAGTTCAAGTTCACCAGCCGCTCCTCAGAAACCCTATACAGGGTCTCTACAGAACAGAATCGACTCAAGAGCACTTAACAACAACAACAATACTGTCTGAAGGAGTATTGATGGACAACAGTTAACACCAGGCTGCTAACTGAAAGGTTGATAGTTTGAACCCACACTTTGCAGGAGAAAGACATGGCATTGTACTCTGTTTTAGTTATCTAGTGTTGCTATAGTAGAAATACCACAGTGGATGGCTGTAACAAACAGAAATTTATTTCACACAATTTAGGAGACTAGAAATCCAAATTCATACTGCAGGGTCTAGGTGAAGCCTTTCTCTTTTTGTTGTCTCTGGAACCTCAGTTCCTGATTTCATAGAGATCTCCATGTGTCTTAGAATCTACTTACCCTTTCGCTCTCTCTGCTTGATTGTTTAATCTCTTTATATCTCAATAGAGATATAAAGATATGCCCTATACTAACCTGATGTGGTAACGGAACTCTGGTATCATAGTGGTTACGAGTCAGGATGCTAACCTAAGGGTCAGCAGTTTGAAATTACCAGCTGTTCCACAGGACAAAGATGAGCCTTTCTGCTCCCATAAAGATTTACAGCCTTGGAAATCCTGTGCAGGGTTGCTATGAGTCAGAATCAACTCCATAACAACAACCTGATGTGGTACTGTAGGATAAGCACTGGACCACAAGGTAGATTTGAACTGCAAGGTTGGCAATTCAAACTCACCAGCTGCTTCTCAGAACTATGAGTTGGAACCACTTCGATAGCACTTAACAACAACAACAAGCCTCATATCCATGTGAAACTTGGACAATGAAAAAGGAAGATCATAGAAGAATTGATGCATTTGAGTTATGGTGTGGGAAAAGAATATTAGTTGTACCATGGACTGCCAGAAGAACAAACAAATCTGGTTTCGAAAAACTACAGCCAGAATGTTCCTTAGAAGCCAGGAGACACTGTGGACACATTATCAGGATATACTAGACCCTGAAGAAGGACATCATACTTGGTAAAGTGGACAGTCAGCCAAAGAGCAAGACCGCTAACAAGATAGATTGGCACAACAGGAGCAGCTATGGACTCAACATTAACAGTGATTGTGAGGATGGCACAAGACCAGACAGTGTTTCATTCTATTGTACATAAGGTCTATATGAATTCAGGACAGATTCAAAGGCATCTAAAAACAACAGCAACAACAATCCTACCTCATTTACATATAACAAAGTCAACCCATTCCCAAGTGGTATTATAACCACAAGCAAAGAGGTTATGATTTACAATAGATATTTTGGAGAATGTAGCTGTAGTGCTGTGGGTTAATGTGCTGGACTGCAAAGTTGGTTTGAACCACAAAGTCGGTGGTTCAAGCCCACCAGTTACTCCTCAGAAACCCGATACAGGGTTGCTATGAGTTGGAACCAACTCGACGGCACTTAACAACAAAAACAACTCAATCTATAACATGCCCCCATAAAGATTCCAAAAAACCCATGGTTCACTAGTTTAATTCTGACTCATAGTGACTCTATAGGACACAGCAGAACTGCCCTATAGGTTTTTCAAGGCTATAAATCTTTTCTTTTTTAATGTTTTATTGTGAATTATATGATAGTTTACATGGGAGAACATTAGTTTTACATTCATCTTATCATATATTGTTTCATTGCCATGGTTACAATCCCCTCCATGCATCATCAACCAACCTAAAGGTATACACTACAAGCCTGCCCCCCGGTCGTCAGCACACAGCCCTTCTCCCTCTCTGTGTCTAAAGTCCCCAGCTGCTCCATCTCTCCACATCATCATCTTTGCCTCCATCTCAGACATCACTGCCTCTCTGGGTAGGGTCCCGCTCTCCGCTCTTCTCCCTTGACGGTCCCAGGGACCTCCACTCCTACACTGAAAAGTTAATCACTCCCCTCCTTTCTACAAAATGTCTACCTTTGCATTTCCAATCCTCACAATCAGTCCTGATAACAATTATTCACTGTCGTATCACAAGAGACCTATCCACATTACATTTCATCAGCCCCACCTAGACAGATTAGATACTACTCAGTGGAGAGTCTACCTTCCTTCACACCCTCTGGATCTAGATTCCCTCTTGAAAGCTTGTAAGCCAGTCACTTCTTGCCTTTGTAGCTCCCCTATTTTAGGTAGCCAATGTCCAAGTCGCCCATCTCTGTCTACTCTGTGTATGGAGGGGGTGGGAATGATCCTTGCTGTAAAGATTTGTTCCCTCTTTGGAGCTACTGCATTCATAGGTGTAGGTTAAGTTCATCAAATTGTATCAGATTACTCTTTTTTTCCTCTTCTTTCTTCTTCTGATTGATCTCTGATCATTCAGTCATTGAAGCCAGGTCAAGAGCGTATTACCTGAAAGTGTGGGTGTTCTTGTGCATATGCCCTCTCTTCTTATCAGCTGGATGCTTCACTCTCCACTCTAGTCCTCTGTGGCTATGTCACTGAGTCTGGACCCAAGAGTCCCCAGGTCTTGCCACACTGCTGGCCAACCAGGTCTCCATCTGGGTTCACAGAAGTCTATTGAACATTGTGGGGCTTAGCTTGCAGCTTCATTGCTGTTTTTCCCTCACTTCCCCTTATCGGTGATGTACGTGGTCACCAATCAGAGCGTGTATTCCTATTAAGGCTTAGTCTTGGAAGGGGTTTTGCAGTGAAGGAACCCAACCACTTGCCTTGATGTCTCCTGGGCAAACAACTTGCTTGTTCTTGTAGTACCAGTCAGTCTGCCTATATTGTTTTGTATTTTTCTGTAGGTCTTTCTTTCAAGAAGTATCTTCTGTTCTTCTAGCCACTCCAGGCTGGTAGGCTCATCCTTTCAAGTGGAAATTTCCCATCTCTGAAGATCTGGATGTGGTTCAGGCTTCCACCTATAGTTTTATGTAATGCAGAGGCTCTGCAGGAAACCTCCTTCACTGGACACATTGTAGTCCCATTTTAGGTATTACAATCAGTTATAGGCAGAAGACAGACTTAGAAGCTTTCTATGGTGATGTTTCTGGCTATTCCTTTCTCTCCCCCTCCAGTGTCTGTTTTATAACATAATGCAAGGAAAACCAAGATTTAAAAGACAAGGGCTATAAATCTTTATGGAATCAAACTGCCACATCTATCTCCCACAGAATGGCTGGTGGGTTTGAATCTCTAACCTTTCGGTGACCAGCCAAGCACTCAATCACTGTGTGACCAAGGCTCCTCACCAATAAAGATTATAGCCCAGAAAAATATATGGGGTAGTTCTACTCTGTCAGATGAGATCATTAGATCATTATAAGTCACAATTGATTTGATGAGACACAACAACAATACTGTCTGGGTCACATCACTGATATTTAGATTCACTAATGTTAGGAAACTATTGCTGTATATATGATTACTTGTACCCATGGCAAAAAAAGAATCCTGGTGTGGCACTGTAGGACCTGCAAGGTCAGTGGTTCAAACTTACCAGCCACTCCTTGAAAACCCTATACAGGGTTGCTTTGAGTCAGAACTGACTCAGTAGCTTTTAACAACAACAAGATGGCAAATGTTAGTCCATTGATGCCAACAAGACATGCTACATACCAGTATTTATCATAAGTTTTAGATATTAGAGTCAAGTGAGGAATTAAAAATATATATTAGAGATTGATTCTACAGGACCTCTGGGATTAGGGGTTAAGCCTCAGCTGTCTTATAAATCTTTCCAAGCCATATCTTGCCATGAATTAAGCCTATGCATTCATATATTTTAGCTAGAGAATTCTTTAAAAATACATTTGTGGACAAGTTTTCTAAGTAAATACTGCATATTCATATGTAACATGCATCTCAGAATCATAAAAAATATATATATATATATTGGTTATATTTTGCATTCCATGCTTCATGCATCAATACCCTATGTTGCCAGTAGAGAGAGGCCCATGGAAACTTGTGGCTGTTGACATATTATTCAAGCTTGAGTAAAATGTTGGGGGAAGGAGGTTTCTTCTCTTTTAAAGAGGGGGCAGTTGAGAGAGTGGCTCCAGGAAAGCCTTGGGGGTATCTGCTATTTTTCTCTAGGTGTTTGATCTGACTGACGGCCCCTGTCTGAACTTCCTAGTCATTTGCCATTTCATTAGCTGCCAGGTTTTCAATTTCTGCCTCTTGGAAGTTACACCGCTTTGAACAAGTCCCCACAGTAATTGAATTTGCCACAGAAATAGAACACTGGAAAATTTCATTTTCTTCTTCCCTGCATGAAGGCAAGCAAGCAGGCAGGGCATACACATATTCCTGCTGGGCTGCTCCTCTCCTCTTCTCTGGCTCTGTTTCCCTGCCCTTCCCCCTATGCATTCACTAATGCTCACCCCACCCCAGGCTCCCAAAGCAGGTATACAGTCACACAAAAAAGGCCTGCTTTTCAAATCATCTCCGAGTGCATCAGCCTGTCACTTTGTAATTTTCTTCTAAATGCCTTCCACAAATAATGGTTTTCAAAATGAGCATTAACAGGCTTGATTACATGAAATTGTCCTTTTAATTTACACCAGGATTCTATTGATCACACAAGTGCAGATTAAAGTGTTCAATGAAGCCCGTGATGAGGTATTAACCAGCTAAGGGTCCTCCAGGGGCCGCCAGGGAGGCCAGGAATATGCTAGAAGTGTACAGTTATTTCCCCATAATGAAGTGGCACTATGCGAAGGCATGAATCGCTGGCAGGAAGAATAGATCGGAGATGATGAGCTCTTCAAAGTCATTTCTCCCTCACTCATTCAGCCTCATGCCCAGATCCTCTTGCGATTCTTCTGCATTACTTGTCATGAAATGCCAGGATTTACTTAGCCAGCTGATGCAATTTTTATGACCTTATTGCTTTTTCACCATGGTAATAGTTTTGAATCAATTTATCAATCCAGCAGTGCCATCAGACATATTGCCCTGAAGATCAAGTCCGGGTCATTCCATCAATTCACTGCGGTTTACGAAGAGAGAGAAAAAAGCCAGGCCGTGTGGGCTATCAACTTCAAATGGCTTAGTAAACATGCTCAGCTGCTTTAACTGCTTTACTTCTGATTCTGGATCTTTGTGCTCCTAGACAAGACCACCCAGATTCTGGCCAACCTAATAGGACTTGATTTTGGTAGACTGAGCCTCACAGTAAAGAAGTGCCTATAGAACTAGAAGCTCCTCTGGAAAGTTCCCAAGCAGAGCATTTGGGACAGTTCAGTTACAACTTGAAACTGTGGCTGTGCTTTGGTTTCATGCACAAAGTTGATTGTAATATGCTACCAAAGTTGCAAAGCTTTTGACTCATCACCTGGAGAACTTAGTAGTTGGCCAGGGAAAAAGAAAGGGGAGCGAGAGGTGTGCTTCCTTTGTACTATAATAGGTTTTGCAGAGGGGTTGGGATTCATAATCCAATCCATCTTCTCTCTACAGGGCTGCTAGTCAGTGATAATGGTTTCAAAAGATGAAAAACCTGTAAGTCATTTTTTTTACTGGATGAGGTGTCACTGAGGGCAGGGCACAAAGAAAGAATAGCACACTTATTGGAAGAGATGATCTCTTATGAAGAGAATGAACATTCCTTGCCCAAGGGAGAGAGGGAAGGGCTGTGATAGGTGTCAATCCAGTCATGAGGTTAGGTTGCTTGGGGTTTCATGGATAAAACACAAGGTGTGCCTTGGGAATTCAGTTTAGTTATTAGTCAGTGCCTCTTAGTGTTAGTTTATTTATATATTCCTTGTATTTATGCATTATGCTAAAATTTGAAATTTTACACCCCAGATTCTGTTAATAAGTTGCTTGCAAAAATAAATTTAAAAATTTGACAATGAATTTAAAGATTATTTAAAATATATATTGTTTGTAAGGCATTAATAGAGATTAAATGCATGCTATCAGCTTTATGCTTTGCTTGGAAGCTTCTATTCTCAGCATTTAAAATGAGATTTGTCAGATCCCAAGCTTATGTCGATTCTATAAAAGTTTAATGATCTACTTCCAGGTCTAACAGTGTTTAGGATTTATTTACAGTCTTTATTATAAAATTTGTCCAAAATATACACATTCCCCAAAGACTTCTGAGCTCAGAAGCAGGAATATAAATGCACCAGAGTGAAATATAGCAGATGGTAAAATATTTGTTTGCTAGGCATTCCCCCAACCCCTTTAATCTTCTTGCTTTCATTTTACATTTTCTTCTCTATTTGGTAAGTAGAGAAAGAGCCTTTGGCTCCTATGGAACTATTTAGGGGAGGCAGTTGAACAGATTGAATAATATCATGGGAAAAGTTCAATGACTAGTCCTCCTTTCCTCATGCCATTGGAAAGTTAGCAATTAGGAGATGAAATCAAGATAAGAAAGTAGGGAATATGGATTCAAGGAATGTGAGAGGAAAGAAACTTTGGAGATTATCTAAGGCCATTCCTTATTTTATGGGTGGCAATGCAGCAATTCTAATGGAAACTTTGAAGTAGCTGATTGTATATGGTCCTCTAATTACAAATTTAAAAGTGACTCAGAATTCTTTATTACTCATCCTCTGCTGAAGACACACAAACATTTTGTCTTACAGTCCTTTGATTTCCTCAAGTTTTTGTTACTGTTAAGTGCTGTTGAGTGAATTCTGACTCATGGCCACCCTGTATTGGGTTTTCAAGGAGTGACTGGTGGGTTTGAACCGTCGACTTTTTGATTAGTAGTTCAGTGCTTATCCTACAGCACTATATCAAGGTTCCTAAGTTCAGTAATTATTATATTCATTTCCTTCATCCTTCAAACATCTAAGTGTCTTGGAACTTATTATCAGTTAAATTAGATGAAGAGTAAAATATCTCAACTGTACGCATTTTACAGTATGGACAAAGAAGTACAGAATATTACTGTTGTTGTTAAGTGAGTTGGTTCCAACTCATAGTGACCTTATCTAAGGTTTTCAAGGATCTGCTGGTGGATTTAAACTACTGACCTTGAAGTTAGCAGTTCAGTGCTTATTTTAATTGCCTACAGACAATGACAAATAAGAAAGAAACCTGAAACACCAGAAAAGCAGAGTTGAAAGTAGATTTCAATGTCTGATGTCTATTGACTCCTACTCTCTTAAGTTGGATACTCAGCAGAATTTTTCCCAGTTTCTGTTGTTAAGAACCCTGGAGTGAGTTCCGACTCATAGAGACCTTGTATAGGATTTCCGAGTCTGTAAATCTTTGTGGGAGCAGAAAACCTCATCTTTCTCTTACAGAGCAGCTGGTGTGTTCAAATGCTGACCTTATGGTTCATACTCCAGTGCTTCTTCTACAGAACCACCGGGATCTCATAATTTCTGTTGAATATTGTTCTTTTTGGGGGGAGCTGGTGCTTACTCATACAATAAGCACTGGACTGTGAACCACAGGTCTGCAGTTTGAGAAAGATGAGGTTTTCTGCTCTGGTTAAGCTTTAAAGCCACAGAAACTTCATACAGAGTTGTTATGAGTTGGGTAAGTATCTCAGGGGTACTTAACAATAAAAACAGCATTTAAACCTCCCAACTACTATGGCCTCTGCTCCAAATTATGACCCAACAAGTATCTACTTTCAGTTAAATGTAAAATTTTCATATAACAAACGCTTTAAGATAAATTAGTAAGGCTTTTTTTTACACATACATGCATGCATACATACATACATACATATAATATCCCTTGAGAAGTAAACTAATTAATAGATTACTGTGAAACAATTATTCTTTCTAAAAAGTACACTAGTGCTTTTTCTTAGTAGATTAGAACTTGGTTAATAATCCATTATAAGTCCCAGTGGGTTTGATATGGGGAAACCAAGTCAATCAATTCCACCACTGGTGTATCCCTCTTCTTCCAATCGCATTGCATTCTAAAATGAAAACATACCTAATATACACAAACTAGACAGGGTCGCTTTGAGTTGGAATTGACTTGACAGCACTTAACAACAAGAACTTGTCTCTATTCTCCATCTCTTTCCTCTGTCCCTTCCTCCCCACACCATTTTTCTCACACTCCCTTTTTCAGAGCTTATTGTCTGCCTAACATTTGTCTAGCCTACATCGAATCAATTTCCACACAAAGTGAATTTATAGGTCTCTGTTGAACTGCCTCCTAGGGTTTCCAAGGTTGTGATATTTTACAGAAGCAGACTGCCACTGCTTTTCTCTGTTGAGTGGTTGGTGAATTTGAACCACTGACCTTTTGGTTACACCCTAATTCTTAACCCACTAGGTCATCAGAGATCTTACAGCCAGTGATTGTTGTTGTTGTTAAGTGCTATCGAGTTGGTTCTGACTCACAGTGACCCTGTATAGGGTTTCCAAGGAGCAACTGGTGGGTTTGAACTGCTGACCTTGTAGCTAGCAGTCCAGGGCTTATCATACAGTGCCACACCATGGCTCCTATAACCTGCAATGTTGTTGTTGCTGTTGTTAAGTGCCATTGAGTTGGTTCTGACTCATAGTGACTCGGTATAGGATTTCCAAGGAGCTGTTAGTGGGTTTGAACCTCCGATCTTGTGGTTTGCAGTCCAGATTCTACAGCACCACACAAGGAGTCCTTCACATGTGATGTTGCTGTTGCTGTTGTTGTTGTTTGGTGCCATCGAGTCAGTTCCTTAGGCACAACAGAACGAAACACTGTCTGATCCTGGGCCAACCTCACTATTGTTGCCACACTTGAGCCCATTGATGCTGCCACTTTGCTAATCCATCTCTCTGGGGTCTTCCTCTTTTTCTCTGATACTCCAACTTACCGAACATGATATCCTTCTCCAGCGACTGGTCCCTCCTGACAATATGTCCAAAGTATGAGAAAGTCTAGCCATCCTGGCCTCCAAGGAGCACTCTGGCTGCACTTCTTCCAAAACAGATGTTTGTTCTTTTGGCAGCCTATGGCACTTTCAGTATTCTC
>NW_006408627.1:1095091-1096274 GCF_000296735.1 Chrysochloris asiatica
TATGTTCTTTTTGGCAATGAATGCAACACCATTCCTTTTCAATTTGTCATTCCCTGCATAGTAAACCATATGGATGTCAGATTCAAAATGGCCAATACCAGTCCATTTCAACTCACTAATGCCTAAGATATCAGTGTTTATATGTTCCATTTCATTTTTGACAATTTCGAATATTCCTAGATTTATAAAATCCATGTTCATACAGTCCATATTCCGATTATTAATGGATGTTTTCAGCTGTTTGTCTTCATTTTGAGTTCTGCCCCATTAACAAATGAATGACCCGTGGCTTTACTCCTACGGGCTTTACTCCATTTGCTTTATCACGGTCAACTCTACTCTGAGGAGGCAGCTCTTCCCCAGCCACATTTTGAGTGCCTTCCAACCTGAGGGGCTCATTTCCTAGCACTATATCTGACAGTGTTTCTCTGCTATTCATAAGGTTTTCAGTGACTAAATATTTGGAAGTAGTTCATCACTGCTTCTTCCTAGTCTGTGTTCATCTGGAAGCTAATCTGAAACCTGTCCACCATGGATGACCCTGCTGGTATTTAAAATACCAGTGGCATAGCTTCCATAATCGGAGCAAGTCACCAGCCACCACAGTACAACAAACTGACAGATGAGTGGTGGTCACATGTGATAGTCATATACAATTATGTGTTTAGTGATGGTGACTGACAATAAACACCATAGGAATTTATATGCGAGAGTAATTACAGTGGATTGGAGTGGTTATGGAAAATCTTTTAGAGATAGTGTGATCTGAGGCACTTATTGAGTCCCTGAGGCACTGATTGACGGGAAGAAGGCCCTTGTCCTCACTGTGTTAGCTGGTAGACTAGGACAGAGAGTTAGAGACAAGATTGGAAATGTATAGTTGAGTTGGTTGGAGGAAAACCCTATTTAGGTAGAGATTTAAAAAAGAAGTAAAAGGTTAGAAAGTATTATCCTCTAAATAGATGGTTTTCAAACCATTGTTAGTAAAACTCTTGGGTTATTTATGCTGTTGTCAAGTCGGTTTGACTCATAATGATCCTGTGTAGGGTTTCTGAGCAGTGGCTGGTGAGTTTGCACTGCCAATCTTTTTTTTTTAATTTAAGGTTTTTATTGTGGATTGAGTGAAAGTTTACAGGGCACATCATCAGTTTCACATTCAACAATTCATATAACTTGTTTCATT
>NW_006408627.1:1116305-1118300 GCF_000296735.1 Chrysochloris asiatica
TATGGTGTTGGAGGAGAATATTGAAAGTGCCATGGAAGAAATGCAGCTAGAGTGCTCCTTGGAGGCTAAGATGGCCAAACTTCATCTCTCATACTTCAGACATATTGTCAGGAAAGCCCAGTCACTAGAGAAGGATATCATATTTGGTAAGGTGGAGGATCAGAGAAGAACAAGGAGACCCCCAACAAGATGGATTGGCCAAGAGGCAGCACTGATGGACTCAAGTGTGGTAACAGTAGTGCCTAGGATTGGTCAGTGTTTCATTCTGCTGTGCATAAGGTCGCTATGAGTTGGTACTGACTTGATGGCACCTAACAACAACAGTATTTTGATGTTTTTAAATTTATGAAAGCTTGCTTTGTGACCTAACACATGTTCAATTCTGGAGAATGTTTGATGTGCACAGGAAAAGAATGTATATTGTGCTGTTATTGGGTTGAACGCTCTGTACACATCTATAAGATCAAGTTGGTTGATTTTGATATTTAGTTCCTCTGTGGTTTTGTCGAGTTTCTTTCTGGTTGTTCTGTCCCTTTTCAAAAGTGTTGTGTCCAAACCTCCCACTATCATTGTAGATTTATCTGTTTCTTTCTTCAATTCTTGTAGAGTTTGCTTCATATATCTTTGGTGCTCTCTCATTGAGAGCATAGATATTTATTATGGTTATGTTGTCTTGCTCTATTTACCCTTTGATCATGAGATAGTGTCCTTCTTTATCTCTTATGCTAGTTTTTGTCTTATAGTTCACTTAATCAGAGATTTAGTATTACTACTCATGCTTGTTTATTATTATATTTAGCTTGGTATATTTTTCCCCCATTCTTTAACATTTAGTCCGTTTTTGTCTTTGTGTGTAACGTGTGTCTCTTTCAAGCAGTATATTGAAAGGTCTTGTTTTCTTATCCATTCTGCCAGTCTCTGTCTCTTCACTGGTGCATTTAATCCATTGACATTCAGTGTAATTATCGGTAGGTCTGAATTAATTGCTGTCATTATGTTAGTGCTGTTCTTCCCTTTTTTATACATGCCTTCTTGTGCTGAGTTCTTATTTTTCTTGTGCTATTTCTTGTCAGTTTCTTCTTAGTTTTCATGTTTCATTCTTCTGCTTGGATCTTCATTTTCATGGTAAATTGTGAAGTACTAACTTTCTTTAGGGTTTCTCTAGAGTCTATTAGTTTTTTCCCCCATTTAAGATAGTCTATTGTATCCTGTAATCTACCTGACCTCCACACCACCTGGATCTTTGTTTCTATGTTTTTCCGTTCTTTGACACTGTGAATATTTTGTCTTTGGTTGGACTCACAGATCCTCTAATTCATTGCTGTTATTTTGTTCTGTTCTGAACTCTGGTATCTCTCAACTGAGTTCCAGGTGGTGTTGCCATGACTGTCAATCTTTGGTTGTTGTCTGTTCTTGCTGGTTTTCATTCCAAAGAACTCCCTTTAGGATGTTTTGTGGAAATGGATTGGCTCTGACAAAGTCTCTTAGCTTCTGTTTATTCTGAAATGTTTTGATTGCATCATAATATTTGATTGACAGTTTTGCTGGATAGACAATTCTTGGTTGGCAGTTTTTTTTTTCTTTTAGGATTTTTATATATGTCTCTCCATTGCCTTTTTGCCTGCATGGTTTCTGCTGAGAATTCAAAGCTTAATATTATTTGCTTGCCTTTGCAGGTAACACTTCCCTTTTCCCTGGCTGCTTTAGGATCCTCTCCTTGTCTTTGATTTTTGAGAGCTTGATTATGATATGTCTTGGTGATTTTCTTTTGGGCTCTATCCTTCCTGGGCTTTGTTCAGCTTCTTGAATGCTTATCTTCTGATTCTTCAAGATGTTAGGGAAGTTTTCTTCCAGTAGTTCCTCAACTAACTCCTCTGTGGACTTCTGGGATTCTTCCTGTTCTAGGATGCCAATAATTCTTAAGTTATTCCTCTTCATGTTATCCAGCATGAAATTTAGACTCTCTTCAGATGTTTTTATCCTTGTTTCTACTTG
>NW_006408627.1:1119545-1149434 GCF_000296735.1 Chrysochloris asiatica
TATCCTACCTGACTCTTTGCCACCAACTTTTGCACTCCTTCTGTAAGCCCTTGTTTCTAGAAATAGTTAGGAACCCATTTCAATGAACCATATGTATGGGCACATGGAAGCTGTGAAAGTTTCACATGGAGGTGGACTTGAGGGTTGGCAAGAAGTAACTTTATTTAATGATCCCTTTGGAGTGATAAAGAATAACAACATGTGGATATCACGGAAAGCAAACAATTTTCATATCACTGAAAAATGTAAAATAATAGTACATTTATTTAGAAGAGAGGATGAACATTAAGCAGAAGAGGGAGGATGGAGTAGACAGCTGGTGACTGCTCCATTTGCCATACATAGCTATGCTATTTATTGGACTCTTTGACTGTAGAAGGAAATAAAGTTTCTCTGGTGTCCTGAGAACAAACATGCTCCTTAAAAGTTTCATCTGATGCCCAGATGAATCTGTTGTCAACATTCTTTCCAACTATATATAATATTCTCCTTGTAGAAAGTTCTGGAAAATTTATTTGATCATACCCTGTTATATCTCCAGAGATTTCTTTTTTCCCCCCAATAATTGTGCCCACTGGTTCACTGTTTAGTTAAACACTGGACTTGTCAGCAAAGTTTCTCATTTTGTTCTTCCCAAAATGAAAATGATCAAGAGGTGTTTATTTATGTTTATTGACCTATGTTTAGGACTGTCCTGAGACTACAGCACTTGCTAATGAAGATCAGATTACAGCCAAAGATTACTGAAGTATGTGGTGGAATGTTATAAAAAGGGAGAAAAAAAGGCTAATCTAACATGTTTATCAACAGCAGATGGGAAAACCTGGGAAAAAAGAACTGAGACATAGAGCATGAAAGAGATGGGAGATATTGTTGTTGTTAAGTGCCATCAAGTCAATTCCAACTCACAGCGGCCATGTATAGGGTTTCTGAAGAGAAGCTGGTGAGTTTGAATTGCTGACTTTGTGGTTCAAGTAGACCTGTATTAGAGGTAGATAAAAGTGGTAGCAGGAATTGAATTGGAAAGATTTAGGGAAAATTATGCAAAGATATTCAACTATGTGGATCATAACAATGAATAATATTGCAAAGAATGAGAATTCCAGAACATTTACTTTTGTTTATGTGGAACCTGAACATAGAGTAAGAGACAGTCCTTCAAACAGAGCAAGAGGATAATGCTGCATGGTTTAATATCAGGAAAAGAGTTCATCAGGAATGTATCTTTTCACCATATTTATTCAATCTGTATGCTGAACAAATAATCTGAGAAACTGGACTATATGAAGAAGAAGGTGGCATCAGGATTGGAGAAAGATCATTAACAACCTGTAGCATATAGATGGAATAACCTTGCTTGTTGAAGAGGACTTGGGGCACCTGTTAATGAAGATCAAAGATTATAGCCTTCAGTATGGTTTATAATTCAATGTAAAGAAAACAAAAATCCTCACAACTGGACAAATAAACAACATAATAGTAAATGAAGAAAAGTTTGAAGCTGTCAGCAATTTCATTTTACTTGGATCCATAATCAATGCGAATCATTTAGAATAGATACATTTAAATTATAGTCGAGAAGAATATTAAATGAACTGCCAGAAGAACAAACCTGCTTTGAAAAAAGTACAGCCAGATGTTCTTTAGAAGTTAGGATGGCAAAACTTTGCCTTTTATAGTTTGTATATGTTATCAGGAGGGATCCGTTCCTGGAGATGGACACAATGCTTGGTAAAGTGGAGGGTTAGCAAAAAAGAGGAAGATCCAAATGAAATGGATTGACACAGTGGCACTAGCAATGGGCTCAAATGTAACAAAAATTGTGAGGATGGCTCAGGACTGACCAGGCAGTATTTCTTCTGTTATGCATAGACTCAATGACACATAACAATAACAAAAGGGAGGACTAAGATTCTTAATTGGTATTGAAAACAATTCTATGTCACATTTTAGGAAGCATATAGTATTAATTAATTCCAGGTCCAGTGCAATGTCTTCTTCAGTAAAAAAAAGCATTTTTTCACCGTTTTACATTAATGTTTTCAACAATACGATTGATAAAAGAATCTCCCTTTTCTGAGTTGTCTTCATTCTTTTAGCATGTCTATTATAAAATATGGAGTCCTGGTGTGGCACTGTAGGATAAGGGCTGGAATGCTAGCCACCAGGTCAGTGGTTTAAATCTACCAGCTGCTCCTCAGAAATCCTGTACAGGGATGATATGAGTTGGAAACGACTTGAAGGCACTTAACAACAATTGTAAAATATAAGCACAGGCACTGTGTTTTATTATTTTATGATGCCCAGTACTTATCATGATACTTGGTACCAAAGTGCTTATAAGAATTTTTAAATGAATGAATACATGAGGTAGAAAAGTATGGTGTTCAGATGACAATTGGAAGAACTCCTCACAAACATTAATAGGATCAAAACTGCATCGGTGAAAGGAACCTTAGGAAATATTCTCTAGTTTAAAATCTTTCTATTTTGAGAAAACTTAGAAAATATAGTCTAACATTTTATTACATTCTTGACAAGTGGTAATTTGGCCTTTGCTTAAAAAACTTCAGTAAGGAGACAGCTTACTAAATATTTGTCCAGATTAATTGCTAGAGAATGTCTGTTTTCAGTTTAAAAGAAACCTCATTGCTATGAGACACGTCCAAAGGTAAATGATTCACTTTCTTCCTTTATCTATTTAAACATAACTATAATGAACTGTTAACTCCCACTTTATTTTCTTCCTAAGTACAATATTCTTCATTCTTGTAACTCTCCTTCATAGATACTTATTTTGGGATTTAATTCATTCTGCTTGTTTTTCCTTGGGTGAATTCTTATTAATAATGTCTGTTTTTAAGAATGGCAACACTAAACATTCTACTTTTGGTATGGTTTTGACAGTAAATAGTTCAGCTACATATTGCATTTTAGAATTTTTTTTTTTTTTCTCAATGCATCATAATCCTTTGCTAACATTTTTTGGCCATCTCATTTTGAGCATGTAGTCCATACAACTTCTGACTCTTCTTTGCCTATGACCAAGTTTGAACAAGTGTTTTTCACTGTTGGATTTCATCTCACTATATTCTGCCCATTATTCTAGCTTGGTGTAGTGATTCTGAACCTTAATCCTGCCATTAATCATCCAACATACTTTTTATACCTTTCATTTCTGAGTCATTTGAAAACTATATAGGCATAAGACATATAAAGGAACTTAAAAAAGGTTGTGGGGAAATGGAATAAAAAGATAATGGAATTTTTCAATGATTTTTTGAAGCTTTCTTATATAATCCTATCCAAATTGTTGATGAAATTATTAAATGTGGCAGCATCAATAATTGTGTTTGTTTTACTCACTATTGCATTTTTGAAATCAAATAAACCCTCACAAACAACCAAAATTTAATACATAACTTTTAAAATGAATGAGTATATGATGGAATAGCAGAGAATTCTTCCTCTGATTTTAATCAACTGATCAACACTTAAAGGCCCATCATTCTACAAGGTATAAAACCATGTATTCAATTAATAACCAACATTCTTTTGTATTTCTTTTTGTTCTTTTTCTAAAAAGTTACAATGCTTTAGGAAAACATGTCAACACTGAAATTTTGTTAAGGGTATATATCAATTCAACAATTTCTACACGTATAATTCAGTGATATTGATTACATTCTCCAAGTTATGCAACCATTTGTTGTTGTTGTTATGTGCCGTGGAGTCGGTTCCGACTCATAGCGACCCTGTACAGGGTTTCTGAGGCTGTAAATCTTTACGAGAGCAGAAAGCTTCATCTTTCTCCCGTGGAACAGCTAGTAGTTTTGAACTGCTGACCTTAAGGTTCGCAGCCCAATTCTTAACCACTATGCTACCAGAGTACTCTCCTTTTCTAGATTGTTCTGCATCCCATTAACATAAGCTCACTGTTTCCTAAGTTTTCTATCAAATCATTTCAGTTGTTGTTTTTCATTTGATCCCATATAGACAGCTTTTTAAAATTTTTTTATTGTGAATTATGTGATAGTTTACATGGGAGAACATTAGCTTTACAGTCATCCTATTGTATGAATTATGTGATAGTTTACATGGGAGCACATTATCTTTACATTCATCCTATTGTATTTCACTTCATTGCAGTGATTACAATCTGCTGCATACGTCATCAAACAAACCAAAGGGTACACCCTGCATGCCAGCCTTCCAGCGGCCAGCACATAGCCTCTCTCCCTCCCTGAGTCTAGAGTCCTAAGCCACTCCTTCTCTCCAGTTCATCCTCTCTGCCTCCATCCCTGGTGTGATTGCTTCTATGGATAGGGTCCCGCACTTCACTTTTCTCCCTTGATGGTTCCAGGGATCTCCACTCCTGGACTGCAAAATCAACCACTCCCTTCCTTTTGTTACAAAACATCTGCCTTTACCTTTCCAAATCTTCTGTATTTCTTGCAAAGACACAATAAAACACTTTGCCTTATGCACTGATTTAACTAAGGAAGGCTTTTTGTAGCTGATGTTCCAAGAAACACTGGTTCCAAGAGATGGGCCAAAAAGAAGTCCAGACTCAAAAGCATTTTGGAAAGATTTTATATTAAATCCCTCTTAGAGATTGGATACATGTACTTTTATTAAAGACCATAAGAAAATCTAATAACTTAATCAGTTGAACATTATTAAAGTCAGAAACTTCCCAAATGTATTTGACATGGTACCTTATTTTGTTGTTTGTACAATAGCTATTAATACCTGGTAGCAACAGTGTTCCATGGAACAGGTTTTAGAAGATATTAATGTACACAATTCTCCCAATTAAAATAAAAATGAAATCTCTGGTGACTTGCTCTTCATGAACTCATGGTAGCACTTAACAAATATCCATTCCCTTCTTATGTGCTCATGCACTCATGTTTCTAACAAGCAGAATAATATGTTTAAAATTTGACTGGTATGGATATTAAATACATAGATTTACAGCAGAGTTAAAAATTTTTTAAAAGCATTTATTATGAATTACATGAAGGTTTACAGAGCAGATCATCAGGTTCACAGATTCATAGCAGTGTTTCAACTTTGGTTTTTTACAACCAACAAATCACACACTTTGTTTCATCTCAATAATTGCAATCCCTTTTATTATATGCATCAGTTAGCATTTTAAGTCCTGTTCACTTCTAGTAAGCAAGGCTGTGTCATCTGTATAATGGAGATTGTTATTGAGTCTTTCCCCAATTCTGATGCCATGCTCTTCTTCATATAATCCAGATTCTCAGATTATTTGCCCAGGAAACAGATTAAATAAGTGTGGTGAAAAGATACAATTCTAACGCACGCTGTTCCTGATTTTAAACCATTCTGAATCTTCTTGTTCTGTTTGAATGACTGCTTATTTGTCTATATACAGATTTCTCATAAACAAAACAAAACAAAACAAAAAAAAAAACAAACAAAAAAAAACTACAATTGAATACCATTGTGAAGAATGTGAGTATTCCAAAACAATGAAGTGTGCTGGAATACCCATTCTTCACAATGGTATTCCTAGTGTTTTATGATCTACACAGTTGAATGCCTTGGCACAGTCAACAAAGCACAGTTAAACATCTTACTGGTAGTCTCTGCTTTCTTCCAAGATCCATGTGACATCAGAAACAATATATCTAGTTCCACATCCTCTTTTGAATCTGGCTTGAATTTCTAGAAGCTCCCTGTGGATGTATCTGGTGAAACTACATGTTGTTGAAAAAATGGCAAATAAGTCATTGCTCTTACAAAATTCTATCATGTGATCTCCAACATTTTTTCTGCTACCAAATTCATGTTTTCCTACTACTGATCCTTCCTCTTTGTTTTGAACTTTCACATTCCAATCACTGGTAATTTTCTATGCATCTTGATTGCATGTTTGATCAATTTCAGATTGAAGAAGTTGGCAGAATTCTTCAATTTCATCATCAGTGACTTTTGTGTTTGGTGTGTAAATTTGAATATCGAGGTATTACCTGGTCTTCCTTTTAGGCCATAGATAAAATTGCACTTCAAGATAGATTTTCAAATGCTTTTTTTGTCAACGAATGCATAGGAAGAAGAGAAGAAAAATAACTATAAGAAGAGAATGGATTGTATATTGACCAATGTACAGCTTAGGAAAAAGTTGTTTTAAAATCACTGCTATTAGTGAACAAATAGAGTAAAACAGCTTAGATGATGTTTTTCACCTAGTAAATTCATCCACAGATTCCTATTGGCTTTATTTAAGACCAGAAGTCTTTAGTTCATGTTATATTATAAGAACTTTTGAATTCTGGCTTTTGCTTCCTATGTCTCATTTCCTATTTCATTCTCTTTTTCCTTATCCTTTCTCATTCTTTTTGCACAATACGTTCACCAGGTACGTAGACAATTCTTTTATATACTTTCACCGGGTGCTTGGATAATTCTTTTTTGTCTTCATGTGTCAATTTAGACGTTGTTTCCTCTATGAAACGCACCCCGATTGTAAAGCTAGATGTCTTTCCCATATGGCCTCATGCCAGTGGATACTTCGCTACCCTGATCACTGATATCTATTTACCTGCTTTTCCCTCTTGCAACAACAAGAAGGATTGTGTCTCATTCTTTGTGTATCATCAGAACCAAGGGTAGCGCCTGTTATAGCATTGAATGAATGAAAGAAATCACTTCTCCCTAGATCTTGATCTTCTGGTAAGATATAGATATGGCTTTGGGTATATCAGCAACTTGGGGTCAAGAAATATTTGGAAGAAGAAGTTTTCCTAAGCATCCTCAGTGAAAATGTAAGAGAATGTTCTTATCTGTCTGGTGTCAGATAATACGGGCAACAGGAAGTACACAGTGTTTTTTCGGCTCCCAATTGCTACTGGCAGTTCAAAGACTTTCAGAAAATATTTTTGTTATTTGTAAACTGAAAAAAAAAATGTGATAAGGAAGTAAATGAGGAAGAATAAATATGAAGTGACACATGTAGTTTAATAGTCACTCTGGGGAAGAGAACTGCACTGTAAAAAAAATACACAATGATACATGAGGGATTAAACTACTAATTTTTCACAAAATGTAATAATTCAAATCCAGAGCTGTTCCATACATCAAACTGTAAAATCTGCTCACCACCACTTAAAAAAAAAATTTTTTTTTTTAGTTCTTGTAAGCTTTCCTTCTGGATTATTCATAAACTCATGAAGTGTAGTTATCCTTCATTAAGGAACAGTAGTTTGATTTCACCACCAGAAATATGCTGGTTTGAATATAGCTAGGAATAAAAATGCACAGTACTTTCTAAAATATATATGTTTAATATTAGTACTTCAAGATGAAAACACAAAATCCTGAGAACTATTATTATTCATAAAATGCAAACTCTCACTTCATTTAGGTCTACAGCTCTGAAGACCTGAGTATTTTTGAGATTTGTCTTAAGCCTGATCTATTTTCTAAGTTTGGATGATAATCACAAAGTGGCCTATTTCACATGGGTCCCCACAGTGTAATAAATGAGATATATCTAGGCATCTCCACTATGTTTGGCATCAGGATTTTTATGTGCCAAGATCTTTGGGACTGGGGTTCTGTCCCATTCACCTCTGTGGCTTCAGCTTCCAGCCCAGCCTCCTAGCACACAGAAGGAGATCAGTGAGTACTTCTTGACTAACGGTAAGGCATCTGCATTGTTCAGTACCTGTGCATCATAGCTGTTTCCTATTGTTATATTGTGGCACCTCATGTCCAAGGTCCTCTTGGCCTCTCTCCAAGAGTTATGTTTCTAATCAATGCTTATCTCTCAGGAACTTCTTCAGTTTCTGGTTCTCTGGGTGTACTGTAGCCATCTTTCTGGCTACTGGGGTTTGATATGCTTAGATCAATCCATTCCTCCTTGGGAATTAGGAGTAAGTTCTGCGAGGTTCTTTGGCAATGGCTCAGATGCTAAATTGTGCTTCTAAATGATCCCCATATTCTCTCACTTACTTTTACCTTCTCCATGATTACCTTTCTAGTTTACTTCCTGTCTCCTGCCATTGACATGGGTTCTACATTCTTCATGAAAACAGAAGGAATATATATATATATTCTCACCTTGCCATTTCCCTTTGACTTAGGGTATTTTAGGGGGCTTTATTTCTTTACTGACAGAGTCCTGGTGTGGCACTGCAGGTTAATGCACCGGACAGCAAGGTTGGTTTGAACCACAAGGTCAGTGGTTCAAGCTCACCAGTCATTCCTCAGAAACCCTATACAGGGTCGCTATGAGTCAGAACCGACTTGATGGCACTTAACAACAACAAACATCACTGACGTGGACTCTAGGTGCCTTTATTACCCTCACCCTTCTTAGTTTCTTTTTTCTCAGTTGTTGAATCCTCCTGTTTGGTCTCCACCCATTGCTATAATCCACCAGCCTCTTCAACACTCATTCTACAAACTGCTTCAAAGTCAGCTCCTGTTAGCTGGTGCATACTGAATTAGGCAATAATTCTTTTAATACATTTAAAAATAACACAATACACATTTGCACTTAAAGATAAACTTCTGTATATTTTATTCACCTTAAAAAATTCTTTATGAATCCCCATTGAAACTGGGCCACATACAAAAGGGCCTCAAAAAGCATATGGAAAAATGACATTAAAAGGTAATGGAAGTTTTCCATTCACTTTTTGAATCTCCCTTGTATGTAGTTTTGATGGCTTTTCTAGTCAGCTTACTCGAATATAGTCTCATTATTTGTAAAGGGGGTATTTTACTACATTTTCATTGAAAAAGTCACATTAAGAGGAATGTCTTAGAAATGTGTAGTCTAGTTTTTAATATTTTAAAAGTTATATGGTATCTGCTGAGTTCCAGTGCAATTTTCTGAGATTTAATTAATAGTCTAAATGACTGTCTGGGATGCTTTATGTGTGGGTTGAAGAGAAGAGACCAGTGAAATCTTGGTCGGTATAGGATTTATGGGTGTCTAAGACAGAAGGAGTTTATTACTGCCGCTGTGCCTGAGGTTGATGCTTTCGGAAGCAGGATTTCTGGCCAAAAGCTACATCACACATCCTGGCAAATATGCTTCCTTATTTTGTTTCTTGATTCTTTAGTCCAAATGAATCCAAATTAATTGCATTTTTATTGATTTTATTCATTTGGCTTAGCAGGGTCATCAGAAGGGGATCATTTATATTTTTATCTTCATTTTGAGATATGATTTAAGAGCGCTTGTAAAATAAAAGACTCCAAATGAGTGGTGCTCAAGACATCATTCTAAAGTCCTAAATAGCAAATAGGGCAAAGGTACACTCATACTGCTATTTTCTCCTTTAGGGCAATCACAAGTTGGGAGGGGACTGGTTAACAATATGTGTAGGAACAATATGTGTAGGAGTCCTGATGTGGTCCTGTAGGATAAGCACTGGACCATAAGGTTGGTTTGAACAACAAAGTTCAAACTCACCAGTTGCTCCTCAGAAACCAGGTACAGGATCACTATGAGTTGGAACTGACCAGACGGTACTTAATAACAACACTAAGTGTGAATAGACTTGGTATCTAGAAATGCTTGAGCTTATCCAAACCTTTTCGTTCTTTCTTTTATCCTTATTTGAAACTTAGTTGGAAAAAGTAAAAGAAAAACGGTAACAAGTGAATATTTTTAAATCTAACCAGGCACAGAGAGCTAGTGAATATTAGGGAAGGCATTAGCCTTAATAATAAAGTAGGATATGAGGAAAGGGTTGGCGTGATATTAGTGTATCTAGGACTCCAAAGAAAGTGGGGTGAACATTAGGCTCTTAAATGACTAGAGAGAAAAACAAGGTTTAGGATAGGAAGGTAAAGCCACAGAGGTCAAAGGATACTCACCTTTTTGTTCTGTAGAGATGTCATTATGGAAATAAAGGACATTTGTTCATGCCAAGGAGAATATGCTAGTAAGAGAGAAAGAAAGAAAGAGAGAAAGAAAAAGGGAGGAGGTGGGATGGAGGGAGAGAAAGTTTAGGATTTCAATACATGCACACACACATTCACTGAAATTAGCACGGTATTTTTTTCCATTGGTTTTTGTTTTAAGTAAACCAAGTAGGAATCAACTCTAAGATAAGGTACAAGAAAACTGTAAAAGGGATCATCAAAGGCATTTGACATAGTATCATCTAATTAAAAGCTGTGCCCACCTGGATAAATGAATCAGAATTTCAATGTTATAGACTCTAGTTTGTCATTGTTGTTGTTGTTATGTGCCATGGAGTCAGTTCCGACTAATAGCAACCCTGTACAGGGTTTCCGAGGCTGTAAATCTTTATGGGAGCAGAAAGCCTCATCTTTCTCCCCCGAAACAGCTGGTAGTTTTGAACGGCTGACCCTGAGGTTAGCAGCCTGATTCGTAACCACTATGCTACCAGAGCTTCTGGGTCATCAGGTGCCCTCATTGTGGCTCTAATTCATAGCAACACTGTGCACAATGGAAAGAAACACTGGCCAGTCCTGCACCATGCTCACAAACATGTTTGAGCCCATTGTTACAGCCACTGTGTCAATCATCTCATTGAAGGTCTTCCTCTTTTTTTTTTTATACTGACTTTCTACTTTACCAGGCATGATGTCCTTTTCCAGGAACTGGTTCCTCCTGACAAGAAGTTCAAAGCATGTGAAACAAACTAGCCATTCTCTCCCGGAAGAAGCATTTTCCAGCGTAGTGGTTACGAATCGGGCTGCGAGCCGCAAGGTCAGCAGTTCGAAACTACCAGCGGTTCCGCTGGAGAAAGATGAGGCGGTCTGCTCCAGTAAAGATTTACAGCCTCGGAAACCCTGTACAGGGTCGCTATGAGTCGGAACCGACTCCACGACACGTAACAACAACAACAACAAAGAAACCATAGCCTCGGGGTTGAATACTGACTGATAGAGACTTTATCGCAACTTTCTAAGGTAGACTAGAGCTGCCCCATAGGGGTTGCAGAGTTGTAATGTTTATGGAAGCCAGCTACCACATATTTCTCTTGTGGAGAGTAGTGAATTTGAACTACTGAATTAACAGTTAGCAGTCTAACATTTAAGCATTATGTCTATGGAGCAATGGATTTGCCTTAGGTTGAAACAAACAAAAAAAACCCCACTAAGATGAGGACTTGGGTGAAAAATCATTTATTGGAATGTGTTTTTAGGAAAAACTTGTTAGGAATCTGGGAAGTTGGACTGAGTGGAGAAAGAGATTAAGTAAGGGTACAAAGCAAAGTTCTGCAGAGGATAATACCACAGAGGGCATCTGCAGCCAGCATTGGTCAAACCTTAAAAAAAACAACAAAAAGAAAATCAAACTCAGACAGTTGCCACCGAGTAGATTCAGACTTATGACAACCCTTTATGGACCTCATATGTGCACAGTAGAATTTTCTCTATAGGGTTTTCAAGACTGTGAATCTTTGGAAGAAGATCACTAGGGCTTTCTTCCAAAGGCACCTCTCAGTATTTTGAGCCATCAACCTTTCAGCTTGCAGCCAAGCCTCTAACTTTTTGCATTACCTAGGTATTCCTTGGTCACACTTTGTTGTTGTTGTTAAGTGTCATTGAGTTGGTTCTAACTCATAGCGACACTGGAGAGGGTTTCCAAGGAGGAGCTGGTGAGTTTGAACCACTGACCTTGCAGTTCAAACTGACCTTGTGGTCCAGTGCAGTATCCTGCAGCAATACACCAAGAATGGTCCAATTAGGGGGAAGGAAGCAACCAAATTTATACTTCTATACTAGTGATTCTCAACTGGGGATGATTTATGCTCCAGGAAACATCTGACAGTGTCTGGATGTCTTTTTGGTTGTTAAAGCTTGAGGGTAGTAGTGATACTGGCATCCAGTGGGTGAAAGTCAGAGATGCTGCTAAATATCTTATAATACACAGGACAAAGTTCTGGTGCGGCGCTGGGGTTAATGTGCTGGATTGCCAGTTTGGTTTGAATTACAGGGTCAGTGGTTTAAGCTCATCAGCCTCTCCTAGGAAACCTTATACAGGGTCACTATGAGCTGGAACTGACTTGATGGCACTTCACAGCAACAACAACAACAACTACCAGAGGAATGTACTGCCAGAGGTTCCTGTTGCCTGAGAGCTGCCCTCCAACAAGACAGGTGCTGGCTATTGAGAGCGAAAACGTCAGTAGAGTTCTTAAGTGTGAAAATAGTAAAAGCGTTTGAGGGAGTTTGGGGAGGGACCACTTCCAGAATCTGCTACAGAGTCCTGACAATCCATTTACATATCCATATTTAATTTCAAACAATATCTCTACCTTTGCCTATGTCGTAACCTTGGTTATCTCAATAGGTATCTGGGTTAATACCTACTGGGATTGCAAACATTTTCTTGATTCATTTCATTCTTTATCTGTGAATCCAAAATGCAGAGCAGCATTATTTGTCTGGATACATAGCTTGAGCTATCTCTCTACCATGCCAAGGTGAAATGCCTTTTGACATTCCTTCTCTGACTTAAATAATGAGCTGCATTTTCACTCATTTTTTGCTCTAAGGCCAGACTAATTTCTTCTGAAAGTATTCTAAATTGATGCTCAGTAGCTTTCTAAGGTCATTTAAATTCCTAATGAAAAGTCACTCAAGGCCATAGTACAAAATAAATACATTGTTATTGATCATGCAATGAGGTATTAGGCTAATTTAATAAAGCTTCTCCCAGAGATGTACTTAATTCACCAATACTGTAATTTCTCAGCCATCATAGAGGCTGCTGTTTTTTCATGGTCAGGAAACCATCATCTATGATTTGCCCTGCTCCATGCTGCCACCTGGACAGACCAGAAGTTTATCCCTGTTAAACGTCTTTCCCCTGTCGGCCAAGTACAGTGACAGAATGAGGATTCATTACTGTTGAAATAACCCTTTCCACAAAATCCTCTTTTTATCTCCTTAATCAGAAAAATGGTGCTCTGAGGACTGGCAGGTTCACTGCCTAGAGGAACATTTATTACCAAGACACAAGTTGAATAATTGTGTATTTTACCAACTTCAATTTGACCTCACAACTTGCTTGTCTTTCTGTACAAGGTGAGAAATAAGACCAAGTGGCTCTGCTCTCTGTAGCTCATTAATAACTATTCTCTCTCAACCAGAACTGATATTTGCATTGTCAACTTTGTACACATGAGTTGATCAGCTAATTTTTAGATTTAGAAGTTTTTGCTTCCTTGGTCAGAGCTTTGTTGTTGTTAAGTGTCGTAGGTAGAGTCAGTTCCAACCCATAGTGAATCTGTTTAGGGCTTCCAAGGAATAGCTGGTGAGTTTGAACCACCGACCTTGTGGTTTAAACCAACTTTGCAGTCCAGCACATTAGCCCACAGTGCCATACCAGGTCAGAGCTTTAAGCTGACTAAATATAGGCTATCGACTAACTATTGGGCAAAAGAAAGTAGCGTTTCTTCTTGCTTTCCTCCCTTGCTCCCCTCAAGAAAAGCATGTCAGTGTGCAAAGAAAGATTTTTTTTGAGGGATGAGGGAAATGAGGGAAGAGGTGGTTTAAGATTTGTTGTAGACCAATATTTGGTTTATTTCATCTGAAACATATATTAAACATTATAGTAAAAGTCTTATATTAAAAAATATGTGGACTCTTTGATCCAATATTTCATAAGAAAATAAAAGAAGTATGAAAAGACCTAAGTGCAAGTAAACTTATTGCAACATTGCTTTAAATAGAAAAAAACAAAACAAAAAATTGCCAAAAGGTTCATTAACATATGGCAAGTTCATACAGTAAAATTCAAAGTAACTGTTAAAAGGATAAAATGTATCTATGAATATTAAAATGGAGAGGTGTATATGATATATTGTTAAGTGGGAAAAGACAGCTTTTAAAAGAAAGCTTCTATAGATTTATTACAATTGTTTAAGAGGTTTATATTTGCATTTAAAATCTATATGGTTAAACATCACACTCTTAGCAGAATTTTCCCTGAGGGGGGATCTTGTGGTTGGCTATCAAACAGGACTGATTTTGCCCCCACAGGGGACATTTTCTGACCCTGTCAAGACATTTTGGTTGTCACAACTAGAATAGGAGTGCTACTGGCATCTAATGGAGTAGAGGCCAGAGATGGTGCTAAATCTCCTTCAATGCACAGGACTGCCCCCAACAACAAAGAATTACCTGATTCAAAATGTCAGTAAAGGTTTAGAAAGGGAGTCACACACTCAATTTTTATGTTTTTTGGTTTTGTAACTATTTGGGGCCACCAATCTTCCATTCTTTTCATTTCAAACCACATTAAAAAATATTTTGTTTTGGTAATAAAGAACATCTCATATTATAAAACTCATTTATTTGCAAATTTCCACTCTAATACAGGACAAATATATAGCCTCTCTTGAGATAACTCTTAGGTTGTTGTCCATTATTGTGGATGTTGTCAGCAACAATAAAATTGTCATAAACTATACTTTTTTTTTTAATGTTTTATTGTGAATTGTGTGATAGTCTACATGGGAGAACATCAGCTTTACATTCATTCCATCATCCATCATTTCATTGGCATAGTTACCATCCCGTCCATGCATCCTCACCCAACCAAGGGGTGTACCCTATAAACCTGCACCTCCCCCACTCCCCCCACAGTCCTCAGCCCCTTTTCCATCTCCTGATCCTGAGTCCCCAGCCACACCATCTCCTTGACGTCGTCTTCTCTGCCTCCATCTCAGGCCTCACCACCTCTCTGGGTAGGATTCCGCTCTTTGCTCTTCTCCATCAATGGTCCCAGGGTCCTCTGCTCCTAGATTGACAAGCTAATCATGCCCCTCTATGCTACAAAATGTCCATCTTTAGATTTCCAACCCTCACAATCAGTCCTGATAACAATTATTCACCATTGCATCACAAGAGACCCATCTATATTTCGTTTCATCAGACCTTCCTGGACAGGCTGGACACTGTTCACTGGAGACTCTACCTTCCTCCACGCCCTTTGGATCTAGGTTCCCTCTTGAAAGCTTGTAAGCCAGTCACTTCTTGCCTTTGTATCCCTCCCCCAATTTTGGGTAGCCAATGTCCAAGTTGCCCATCCCTGTCTACTCTTTGTGTGAAGGGGGTGGGAATAGTTCTTGCAGCAGGGATTTGTTTCCTTTTTTGAGTTACTGCATTCATAAGTGTAGGTCCTGTTTATTGAATTGTATCAGATGACGCTTTTTCCCTCTTCTTTCTTCTTCGGGTTGAGCTCTGTTTATCCAGTCATTGAAGTTCGGTCAAATGGGCATCATCTGCAAATGTGGGTGTTCTTATGTCTGTCCAGCCTCTTTTTATTGGCTGGCCACCCGGCTCTCCACTCTAGGCCTCTGTGGCTGTGTCATTGACTCTGAGCCCATGAGTCCCCAGATGTTGCCTCGCTACTGGCCGACCAGGTATCCACCCGGGTCCACAGCAGTTTGCTGAACAATGTAGGGCTTAGCTTGCTGCTTCATTGATGTTCTTCGGGCACTTCCCCTTCTGGATAACTAGCGTGGTTGTCAGTCAAAGCGTATATTTCTCTTGTGTCTTAGCCTTGGAAGAGAATTTGCACTGAGAGGATCTGACCACTTGCCTTGATGTCTCCTGGGCAAGCAACCTGTATGTTCTTGTGGTAACAGTCAGACTGCCCTTATTGTTTTGTATTTTTCCTGTAGGTCCTTCTTTCAAGAAGTGTCTTCTGGTTTTCTAGCTCCTCCCAGCTGGTCTGCTTGTCCTTTCAAGTGGAAAAATTTCCCATCTCTGAAGGTCTGGATGGTTTGGGCTTCCACCTATACTCCCATGTAATGCAGAGGCTCCTCAGTAAACCTCCTTCACTGGACACGTTGTAGCCCCATTTTAGGTATTCTAATCAGTTATAGGCAGAAGACGGGCTTACAAGCTTTCCATGTTGATACCTCTGGTTATTCCTTTCTCTCTTCCTCCAGTGTCTGTTTTATAATGTATTGCAAGGAAAACCATGATTCAAAAGACAGCCAAGCATCTTAACATTATTCCCCCCTTTTCCTCAGTCAATCCATGTCTCAGTCTCTGTATTCCAGAGCCCTGTTGTTCCAAAGCTGTGCCTGCATCATTTTTTATCTCTGTCCCATTTAGCCCATTTATACCTGTCTATTTGTTCTCCCATCTGCTTTGTTCTTCAATTCCCCTCTCCCTACTTGTATATTGCCCCCTACCCAATACCCAAATTATCGTGTGTCTATTCCCTGCCCTGTGCTCCACCTTCCCCTCCCACCCCTATCCCTACCCCTACATCCTAGCAACCCTCTAAGAATCCACTTTAGTGGATTAGTATGGGTTCTTTTTCCTAGTCTTTTACATTAGTGGTCCTATGCAGTATTTTTCCTTTTGTGACTGACTAATTTCACTCAAGAGGGGTAGAGTGGAGATGAAGGGACTAAAAAGGAAATGAACTGAATTATAGGTAAAAGTTGAAATTATTGTGCAAGGATTATTTCATGCATCATGTTTGCAAATGTCCTTTCCCCCTGTGCACTTTCTCTCTTACCTATAGTTGCTGTATTCAGCGGATGCAGACTATATGTCTACAGAAGAGTGTTTATTGCAGCACTGTTTACAATAGAAAAAACCTAAGTGTGCATCAACAGGGAAATGGCTAGATAGATTTTGGTAAATTTGTATAGCAGATTACAAGGCATTTGTTACAAAGAATGAGATAGATCTATGTGTCCTGAAATAGAATGGGGTTCAGGATACAATATTAAAGGAAAAAAGCAAGTTGCAAACTAATATGTACAGCATGATACCCTATTGGAAATATTTACATATCTATGTATTTATTTGTTTGCATGTATATAATATATGTGTGTGTAGTCCTGGTGTGGCTTGGAATCCTGGTGTGGTGCTGTAGGATAAAGCACTGGACTGCAAGGTCAGTTTTAACAGCAAGGTTGGCAGTTCAAACTCACCACATATTCCTTGGAGAACCTATACAGGGTTAATCTGAGCTGGAATCGATTCAACGACACTTAACAACAACATGTGTGTGTAACTATGTCTGTACTAACATAAGGAAAAACTTACAGCAATCTTTTAAAAGGGGTTATATACAGGGTCTCTATGAGCCAGAACTGTCTTGACAGCACACCGCTGCCACCACCATTAGCATTTTAGGGGGTTAGAGTTTGTGGTGCAGTGAATTAATGTCTCTTCTAGCCATAGTCTTTGTAAACACCCACTAAACAACTCTTTCCTGATGGGTGAGTAACAGAAGGTGAGGGGAGATGCTGCTGGATTATATGATTGTTAACAGCCTTCATTGTGAAAGCTTGGAATTCTAACGTGGGTATAAAATGAGCAATCTCAGAAGCAGGAGGGGAGATCTCATTATCATCAAGTGGAGAAAGCTTGAAGTGGAGTGCATCCTTTGGATCCCAAGATTCCTGCACACTGAAATTTCAACCTAGGGACAAAAAACTGTGACACTAGAGGAGTAGCAGAGGAGCAACAGGAACAAACCATGAGCCAGTGTTTTAGACAGTCAGTGGGCTTCCTAGCCCATGGAGCAAGTAAAGCTGAGTGACTTTGAGCAAGTAGCTTGCTTGCAGAGTGCACACCCACAGGCACCTACCTGGAGGAGCTAGGTTTGCTGACTCACAGAGCTAGAGCTGAGCACCATCAAGCTGTGCCTTATGGTAGAATGGTGTGTCCTGTGGATATTTATCAACAGTTCTAAAAGAGTTTTTTTTTGTCCAGGTAGATAGAGGTCTGTCTGTGGGCATGGCTGAGGAAAGGCTGTCTTGATTTAAAGAATTGTGCCTTGAACACTTCTAATCCTGAATATTCCCTCAATTACTGGAGCTTTCTTTCTCACCAATGCCTTCAGTGCAATTGGACTTCTTTCTACAGTACCATTGGCTCTTCATCATATGTTACCTATTGAAGTGGTAAAACATCAATCATTTCTTTTTGTACAGTGATTCTGTGTATTCCTTCCATTTTCTTTTGTTGATTTCTACATCATTCAATATTTTGCCCAATGTTGTTGTTATTGTTGTAAGTGCTGTTGAGCTGATTTTGAATTGTAACGATCCTGTATAGGGTACCAAGGAGTGACTGGTGAGTTTGAACCACCAACCTTGAGGTTCAAATCGACCTCATGGTTAAGTTCTTATCCTACAGTGCTACACCAGGACTCTCCCATGGAATCCTTCAATATTATATCCTAAGATTGCAATTTTTCTTCAGTTCTTTCAGTCAGAGAAATGCTGAGCATGTTTTCCCCTTTTGGTTTTCTAACTTTTCACATTTCATGGTAATATTGACTTTGTCATCTTTAACTGTCCTTTGAATATTTCAGTTCAGCACTTCTACTTTTTCATTTTTTCCAATCACTTTAGCATCTCTATGCTGGATAACACATTTTAGAGTCTCTTCCTCTATCCATTTTGGTCTTTTCTTTCTTTCATTTTTAATGACCTTTTGCTTCCTTCCTGTATGGTACTGTAAATGCCATTATACAGGTCTTCTGGTCTTCAGACATTAGTGTTTAATGCATCAAATCTGATCTGAATTTAGATTGTCTCTAAATTCAGATAGGATATATCCAAGGTTGTATTTTGCTTCTGATGGACTTGTTTTAATTTTCTTCAGCTTCATTCTGAAATTGCATTTGAACAATTGATGATGTGTTCCACAGTCAGCCCCTGGCCATATTTTGGCTGTTAATATTGAGCTTTCCACCATCTCTTTTCACAGATGTAGTCAGTGTGATTCCTGCATATTCCATCTATTGAGGCCCATGTATGTTTTCACCTTTCATGCTGTTTTAAAAAGGTGTTTGCAATAAAAAAGCCATTTGTCTTTCAAAATGCTATCATGAAACCTCTAACACCATTTGTGATCACCAAGGCTATCTTTTCCAAATACTGAGTATAGGCACTTACTAATGCGTTAAATTCCATAATTCTTCTCTTTTTTTCATCTAGACACTACTAACAGACTGAGGTACTATTAGAGAAGACCCTGGATATGCTTGTTGTTTTTGTTGTTTGCCATCTCACAGTGACCCTATAAATCTTTGTGTGAGCAGAAATATTCCTCTTTCTCCCATGTAGTGGCTAGAGGTTAGCAGTCTAACTCGTAATCTAATATTCTACCAATCTCCTTGTATATGATTATTGTTGTTGTTGCTGTTAAGTGCCTCTGAGTCAGTTCTGATTCATAGTGACCCTGCACAGGGTTTCCAACATAAACGACTGGTGGGTTTGAACTGCCAACCTTGCAGTCCAAATTGACTTTGCAATCTAGTGCATTACCTTGAAGCACCACACCAGGGCTCCTGGGCTTGATTAGAGTTATGAAATAATATATCTTTGGGCAAGAGGTTTTCTTGCAGAGTAGGGTACCTCCAGGCAATTAATTGTGGAGGGGCTGGGCTTGTTGGCCCACAGAGCTAGAGCTGAATGCCTTCAGGCTGTGGCTTAAGAGGTAGAGTGATGTGTCCTGTGGACACTTATCAGTTACCTTAAAAGAGTTTTGTTAGCACTTAACAACAATGAAAATAATTTTGTAACATTGTTAAGGCCTAGAGAAGCCTGCTTGTGAATAGGGCTGAGGAGAAGCTGTCCTGACTTGAACAACTGTGCAGTGAACATGTCTGGCCTTGAATTGTAACCTGTTAAATTCTCTAATGACCTCATAATTGTGAATATGGTGTTTGAGTTCTGTGTGGATGCTGCAATAAATTAGTAAACCCAGATGAGAGGCAGAGAGTGCTGTGGTAAGTATGGCTGTTGCATTTTTTTTTTTTTTTTCTTTTGCAGGGTAAGTGCTGCCCTTCTAATTTCAAATTATTGATTATTCTAAGATGGGTGTGTCTTCTAAGTGTGGCTGTTCCCCTTATGTACCTATAAATGTTTGGGTGAAAATTGAGCCACAGTGATGAGTTCATTTCCAAATGTGAAAGATGACTAAGTGTCTTAGTCTCAGGGGATCTCCCAATCTCTGTCTGACCAGTAAACCTGGTCTATTTTATGATTTTGAGTTTTGCCCTATATTTTCTCCTACTCAATCCAGTACCTTCTAATGTGGCCCATTTCAGAGGATTTGGTAGTGGTAGTCAGGTACCATCTAGTTCTGGTCTCAGCTGTAGAGGCTGATGTTTTTTTGGTCCACTAGTCCATCGACTAATTGTTTCAATGCATCTTCATCACTTATTAGCTCCAGATTGTTAATAAGGAAGACTGTAAAATAATTGATGTTGGAGGAGAATATTGAAAGTGCCATGGGCTGCCAAAAGAACCAATAGATCCGTTTTGGAAGAAGTGCAGCCAGAGTACTCCTTGGAGGCCAAGATGGCCAAACTTCATCTCTCATACTTCAGACATATTGTCAAGGAGGGACCAGTTGCTGGAGACGGATATCATGTTTGGTAGGGTGGTGGGTCAGAGAAAAAGAGGAAGACCCCCAACGAGATGGATTGGCCAAGTGGCAGCATCGATGGACTCAAGTGTGGCAACAGTAGTGAGGTTGGCCCAGGATCAGGCAGTGTTTCCTTCTACTGTGCATAAGGTCGCTATGAGTTTGTATCGACTATCACACTTAACAACAACAACAGTCAGTTCTGACTCATAGCAACCTTGTATAGGGGTTCTGAGGAGTGGCTGGTGAATTTGAACCACCAACCTTGTGGTTCAAACTGACCATGAGTTCCAGTGCATTATCCCACAGTGCCTAGCTCCAGATTGTTTTTGTGTGCTTTTGAGTTACTTTTGACTCATAATGATCCTGTATAGGGTTTCCATGGAGCAGCTGGTGAATTTGAAGCACGAACCTTGCAGTTCAAACCAACTTTCAATTCGAGGGCCACACCAGGACTCTAGCTCCAGATTGGGTGAGACCAATAGTTGCACCTTAGATGGCTGATGATGAGCTTTTAGTACCCCAGTCGCTACTTACCAAAGAAGAATGTAGGACATTCTTGAACATAGAGTTTTCAAAGCTGTAATATTTTGGAGCCAGATTGCCAGGTCTTACACCTGAAGTACCTCAGGGTAGGTTTCAATAGCCAACTTTATTGTTACTAGTCCAGGACTTAACCATTTGTGCCACCCGTGAGTCAGAATCTACTCAACAGCAACCAATAACATCTTCCTGATTTATGTTTACCTGGATAGATCATTAAATGATTGCACAGTTCGATTACCAAAAGGAAAATCTGGCATGACAAATTTATTGTTGTTAAGTTATTATGTGTCATCGAGTCATTTCCAACACATAGTATAGGATTTCCAAGGAGCAGCTGGTGAGTTTGGATCACTGACCTTGTGGATCAAACTGATATTGTGGTTGAGTGCCTATCCTACAGTGCCACATTATGCAATATAAAAATCAAACGTGCTGTGATATCACAAAAATCAGACTGGATCATGAGTGCAAACCATCTGACTTTTAAGCAGTACCAGACAACCAGAGCAAAAACTCCGGCTATAAACCGGAGACAATGCTCAGAAACTATACACAGTACCATTTACCACTTGCCCTTTAGGTTTGGTTTTCGGAAAGGCTTTCCTTCTTTTATTTAACCTGGTTGATGCAAAGTCTTTAACAGCACAAAAGAGAACCTCTACTTAACAAGACTGAAGTAGAACCTCCCCAATAGGAGGAATTACAGTAGAGAATTTTGTAGTCACCCCTCACCAGTAGTCTTCCTTGTCAACAGCAACTTAACTGGCCAACATTTTTTTTTTTCTTTATGAATTCAGTTCAACAGCAAAGTCCTAAATGATGCATAAAATTCTGCACCCAGCCGTTTAGGATTAATGCTATAGTCAAAGGGAGAAGGGGCACCTTTTCACCTCACAGAGTGTGGAGAGAAACTGCTAGGCTAGGGGTCTTATTTCTTTTTTGGAAGGACAGCACAAATATACCTCTGAAAAGGCTTTCCTAGCTCCCCACTGTGAATAGAATTTCTGTAGCTCTGAGCTTCTGGGAGCAGACTATACAAAACACATTTCTTCCCCACACTGCTGTTCTTCTAAGCTGCCTCGAAGACTTAATAAAAGTCCGTAGGTGGTCTTATGAACTGAACTGAAAAGAAGCTGAAAGAGAGTTTATCTCTTACTAACCATGTGATGATTCTCAGGCTCCAAGAACATCAAACTGGTGTTTATTTTGTACTTCAACAACTTTTGGGATTTCTGCATTGTATCATATCTTTTGAAGCATAACATTAATGGAAGTTGGCAAAACCAAAGAGTGAGAAAGCTGTTGTGACAAAAAAAAAAAAAAAATGTAATCATAGCATTTTGTAGTAAACTTTACCAATTTAGTGATCATTTAGGCATATTTCTGTCTATTGAGCTTGTTTAGAGATAACACTTTGCTGTTTAGAGCAAGAAATGAGCAATTTGAATGCCAGCATTATATTGGTAGTGCCATTATGAATATTTGTAGATCTGTGGTCCAAGATAGAAGGGTTTTAGACAGGGAGCCATTACAATGATTCTTGACTATGGATCCAGTTGTATATTTACCATCATTCCTAAGATTCATTTATTTGCCTATAACCTGCACATTACCTAAAATGAAGAGCTGCATTTTACTTTGCTATTTCATGTTGTCTTTTCATTATTTAAAGATTTCTAATATGAATTATACAGAACAAAACATTTAGCATTTCAACTATTGTGATGTGTACAGTTCAGTGGTATATAAATTATGTTCCCCATGTTGTACACCCATCTCTGCTCTCCATTCCCCAAATTTTTATCACCATTAAAAGAAACTTTGTTGTTGTTATGTGTCGTTGAGTCAATTCCGACCCATAGCGACCCTGTATAGGATTTCCAAGGAGTAGCTGGTGAGCTTGAACCACCAATCTTGCAGTTCAAATGATTGCGATCTGGTGCATTAACCCACAGTGCCACACCAGGACTCCTAGAAGAAACTTACCTTTCTCCCACGGAACAGCTGGTAGTTTCGAACTGCTGACCTTGAGGTTCGCAGCCCGGTTCATAACCACTATGCTTAGGTACCACTTAAATACAACTCCTCCTTTCCTTCTCATTCTCATTCCTTGTTTTAATTGTTAAGTGTCAGTTCCTACTGATAGTGGCCTTATGTACATCAGAACAAAATACTGCCCTGTCCTGCACCATCTTCACAATTGTTGCTCAGCTTGAGTTCATTGCTACTGGAACTGTGTCAATCCATCTCATTGCGGGTCTTCCTCTATTTTGCTGGCCATCCACTTTACCTAATATGACTGGTACCTCCTGAAAATACTTCAGCAGTATGAGCGGTGAAATCTCACCATCCATGCTTCTAAGGAGCATTCTGGCTGTACTTCTTCCAGCACAGACTGGTTTGTTCTTATAGCAGTACATAGTATTTTTAATATTATTTTCCAACAGCATAACTCAAATGCATCATTTTTTTTTTCTACAGTCTTACTTATTCACTGTCCAGCTTTCACATGTATGAGGTTATTGAAAATACCATGGCTTGGGTCAGGAGCACCTTAGTCCTCAAACTGACATCTTTGCTATTGAGCACTTTAAAGAGGTCTTATGCAGCAGATTGCCTAATGCAATAATGTTGTTTGATTTCTTGGCAGCTGCTTCCATGAGTGTTGAGACTAGACCCAAGCAAAATGAAGTCTTCGGCAACTTCAATCTTTTCTCCATATATCATGATGTTATTTACTGGTCCAGTGGTGAGGATTTTTGTTTTGCATACATTAAGGTGCAACACATATTAAAGGCTGTGGTCTTTGATCTTCATAAGTATGTATTTTAAGTCCTCTTTACTTTTAGCAAGTAAGGTTGTATCATCTGCATATCACAGGCTGTTAATGAGACTTCTGCAAATCCTGGTAGGATTCTTCATCATATAATTTAGATACACAAATTATTTGCTCAGAGTACAGATTGAATCCACCACTCATCTGTCAGTTTGTCACACTGTGGCAACTTGCATGTTGCTGTGATTCTGGAAGCTATGCCACGGTTATTTTAAATACCAGCAGTATCATCCACAGTGCACAGGTTTCAGCTGAGCTTTTAGGCAAAGACAGACTAAGAAGAAGGAGAGATGGACTACTTCCAATTATATAGTCTCTGAAAATCTTATGTATAGCAGTGGGACACTGTCAATATCAGGTTATTGAATATTGAAACATTATGAAGAACACCAGAATATTGTCAGATATAGTGCTGAAAGATGAGACCCTCAGGTTGGATGGTACTCAAAATGAAATTGGAGAAGAGCTGCCTCCTCAAAGTAGAGTTGACCGCGATAACGCAAACAGAGTGAAGCCTTTATGCCTTAATTTGATGTTGAGACACAGCTCAAAATGAAGAGAAATAGCTGTAAACATCCATTAATAATCAGAATGTATTAAGTAGGAATCTAGTAAAATTGGAAATTGTGAAAAATGAAATGGAACAAATAAACATTGATATTCTATGCATTAGTAAACTAAAATAGAATATTGTTGCTATTAAGTGCTATCGAGTCAGTTCTGACCCATGGAGACCTTGTATATGGTTTAAAAAGGAGTGGCTGGTGAGCTTGAACCACCAAACAAAATGTGATTCAAATAGATTTTGCAGTCTAGCACATTAACCCACAGTGCCACACCAGGACACTGTGTGTCTGGTATTGGATTGGTATTGGCCATTTTGAATATGATATTTACATGGTTTATTATGCCAGGAATGACAAATTGAAGAGGAATGGCATCCCATTCATCATTAGAAAGAACATATCAAGATCTGTCTTAAAGTACACAATGCTGTCTGTAATAGGATAATATCCATATACCTATAAGGAAGACCAGTTAATAAAACTATTATTCAAATTTACACACTAACCACTAAAGCCAGTGATGATGAAATTGAAGAATTCTACCAACTTCTTCAGTCTGAAATTGATCAAACATACAATCAAGATGTATTAATGATTACTGGCAATTGGATTGTAAAGGTTGGAAACAAAGAAGAAGGATTAGTAGTCAGAAAATATAACCTTGGTAATAGAAACAATCAATTGATAGGAGGTTGTATGATAGAATTTTGGAAGACCAATGACTTATTCATTGCAAATACCTTTTTTAAACAACATAAAAGACAACTAACACATGGACCTCACCAGATGAAATATACAGAAATCAAATTGACTACATTTGTGGAAAGACACGGTGGATAAGCCAGTAGCCAAAAGTAGGCCAGGGCAGACTATGGAACAGATCATCAATTGCACATATGCAAGTTAAGGCTGAAGCTGAAGAAAATGAAAACAAGTCCACGAGAGCCAAAATATGATGTTGCATCAATCCCACCTGAATTTACAGACCATCTCAAGAACAGATATGATGCATTAGACACTACAGATATATAAAAAAAAGAGCTGTGGGATGTTATCAATAACATCATACAGGAGGATCACATCAAAGGGCCACAGCCCTGTAGTTCCAGAGCATCTTTGATGCCCGCGGGCTGCTACCACTCAGGTGCTGCAGGCATAGCCAGGAAAACTGCAACACTGTACCTATGTTAGAAGGCTTCCCCACAATCCATATGCATCTGCTTTGACTAATGGTTTCCATCAACCTACAAAGACTGTGACTTATTCGTGAGGGCAACTGGACAACTCTGAGAGCAATTTAGAGAAATCCATCTTGGGCACATTCTATAAAGCAGCGTCTTCTCTGGAAACAGCACCTCAGATAAGTGCACAAAAGCAAAACCCAGAGGTGGGGCTTGATGGCGGCTAGGGTAAAGGTGCAGTGAGGTTCTCTGTCAGCAATACCACAGAATACCAGATGAAGCAGATTCAGGGCAGAACTCTAAGGCTCAGAACCACATAGGTAGGAATATTTTGAAAGTTTGAAGTCTTTTAGCTAGTAGAACTGAAGCAAAAGTAAGAAATCACATACTTTTGAATCTTTGGGGCTCAGAGGCCCAGAGTCAACAACTTGGGTGAGAACAAACAGCAAGACCAAGTGGGGGAGCAGACACACCATGGAAAAACGCCTCGGGAACCTCAGAGCAAAGGTGAACAATACACTTTCTTGGTGTTGCTTTGCTCTGATTTTTTTTTTTTTTCTGGTATCTATTCATTGGTCCCTGCCCCACCCCCCAATGTTTATACACCTCCATTCTGGTGACTAGAGTGGGTGCCTGAGCAAGGCACCCTCCACCTTCACCACTGGTGGGTTCTTCTACCATGCATACACACAGATACTTTCAACCCAAGAGCTGGTCCTGAACTGTTTGTTTTATTTTATTTTTATTTTTGGAAGAAGCCATAACAAGGGTTTTGGAAAGGGAAAGAGAGTTTAAAAACAAAACAGGCCAAAAGTTAAACTAAATTCTGAGATATACCCTAACAACCAACAGTGCCATCTTGAAATCTATCGGAGAGCTTTGAAGGCAAGGAGCTAAAAGAAGACATTAAAGTCATATTGTTGTTGTTGTTGTTAAGTGCCGTTGAGTCGGTTCCAACCCATAGCAACCCTGTACAGGGTTTCTGAGGGTGTAAATCTTTACGGGAGTAGAAAGCCTCATCTTTCTCCCGCGGAGCAGCTGGTAGTTTCGAACCGCTGACCTTAAGGTTCACAGCCCGATTCGTAACCACTACGCCACCAGAGCTCCTTAAAGTCATATTAGGCTACAGATTTTTTTTTTTTTTTCTTTTTGTTCTCTCCCTCCTCTCCCTTTTCTGTGATTATAGACTACATTATTCAGTCTAGGTTTTTTTTGTTGTTGTTGCTTTGGTGGTTTTTAAAAAAATTATTGTTATTTTTGCTGTTGCTGTTTTGCTGTTTAATGCTCCCCCTTCTACCTTTGAGGGACTCTTTCTGTCCCTATATTACCCAAGAAGAGATAGAAACTGCTGCCATATAGTCAAGCTACAATCATACTCTATAAAACACCAAAATCCAGGTATGAACCAATACAAACTGCCATATACCAGGGAGGTAGACAACAACTATGAAATTTATTTGAATTAAGCAATAAGAAGACTGAAAAGGGAAGCCCATATCCTGATCACATCTACCTGAAGACAATCAGAAAGCATAAAAAATACCAAAACACATACTCAATTAAGTATTAAGGCCACAGATAAAAACTAAACATGTCCAAGAAGCAAAAGCAGATGACCATATCAGCACATGTCCAGAAACAAGAAAAAATGTCTGAGACAAATGATCTAAGGGTGGACCTGGACTCCATTCTGGAGGAGGGCAGGTCTTGGAAATGCCTGAGAAGGAATTCAGAAAAATGATTATAAAATGTTTCGAAACACTTTAAATGGAATTGAGAAAAATATGGAAGAAGTCAGCAGAGCGCTACAGGAACCATCAAATAAGAGATACAGCAATGGAAACAATACAAAACCTACAGAAAGAGGTCCAAATGATCAATAATAGAATATTGGAAATAGACAATACTCTGAAAAGGCAAAGGAGTAGAATAGAAGTGATGGAACACAGAATCAGTGAGATGGAAGACAAATCTCTCAATACCACTAAGAGAGAAGAAAAAAACAGAAAAAAGGATAAAAAATTGTGAAGGCCTAAGATTCTTGTTGGACAACATGAAGAGGAATAACTTAAGAATTACTGGCATTCCAGAACAAAAAGAATCACACAAGTCCACAGAGGAAATAGTTGAAGAACTTCTGGAAGAAAATTTCTGTAACATCCTGAAAAGTGAAAAGATAAACATTCTAGAAGCTCAACGAACCCCAGAAATGACAGACTCCAAAAGAAAATCAAAGAGACATATCAAAATCAAAGATAAAGAGACACTCCTGAAAGCAGTTAGGGAAAACATACAAAGGCAAGCAAGTCAGATTAAGCTCAGATCTCTCAACAGAAACCATGCAAACAAGAAGGCAATGGGGAGGCATATATAAAACACTAAAAGAAAAAAACTGCCAACTAAGAATCCTTCATCCAGCAAAGCTATCAATCAAATACAATGGTGTAATCAAAACATTCCAGGATAAACAGAAATTAAGGGATTTTGCCAAAGCCAACCCTGAGCTACAAAACATCCTAAAGGAAGTTCTGTGAACTGAGAACCAACAAGAACAGACAACAACCAGAGACTGACATACATGGTAGCACCTCCCAGAACTAAATTGACAGAAGGAAGAGTCAAGAACAGAACAACACTATAAGAACAAACTCAGAGAATCTGGGAGATCAGTCTATGATCAGAACAATTACAATGTAAAAGAAGGTAAACATGTAGGAACAGAGATCCAGATGGTGAGAAAGTCAGGTAGATTACCGGATAAAATATACTGCACTAAATGAAGAGAAAAGTTAATGGACTATAAGGCAACCTCAAAGAAAATGAACACTTCACAACATCCAAGAAAATGAAAATCCAAGAAGAACATGAAAACATTAAAACTTTGAGGAAACTCACAAGAAAGAACACAAAAAGCAAGAATTCAGCAAAGGAAGACACACAGAACAAAGAAGCAACACCATAAAGAAAAACCTAACATAATGGCAGCAATTAATCCATACTTATCAATAATTACACTGAATGTAAACAGCTTAAATGCACCAGTAAAGAGACGGTGGTTGCAGAATGGATACAAAAACAAGATCCTTTAATATGCTGTCTGCAAGAGACACATCTCACACACAGAGACAAAAACAGATTAACTGTCAAAGGATAGAAAAAAAATATACCAAGCTAATTGTGATAAAAAGCAGAGTGACAGTACTAATCTCTGATAAAACAAACTTTAAAGCAAAAACCAGCATAATAGATAAAGATGGACATATCTCATGATTAAAGGGACAACTGAACAAGATGAAATAACCATAATAGATACCTATGCTCACAGTGAAAGAGCTCCAAAATATATAAAGCAAACTCTAATAGATCTGAAGAAAGAAATAGATGAATCTACTATAATAGTGGGTGATTTTAATACACCACTTTAAAAACTGCATGGAACAACCAAAAAGAAACTTGACAATGACACAGAAGAACTAAACAATACAATCAGCCAATTGGATCTCATAGATGTGTACAGAGCATTCAACCCAACAACTGCACAATACACACTTTTCCAGTACACATGGAACATATTCCAGAATAGACCATGTCTTAGGCCACAAAACAAATCTCCATAAATTTACAAATATAAAAAAAACTACAAAGCATCTTCTCAGACCACAATGCTATTAAATTAGAAATCAACAATAGGAAGACCAAGGAAATCAAGTCAAATACATGGAAACTGAATAATATCCTGCTGAAAAGCAACTGGGTAGTAGAAGAAATTAAACGTGAACTCACAAAGTTCCTAGAAACAAATAAGAATGAAAACACAACATACCAAAATCTTTGGGACATGCGAAAACAGTGCCGAGAAGAAAATTTATTGCAATAAATGCACACATGCCAAAAGAAGAAAGAACCAAAATTCACACATTAACACAGCATCTACAACAATTAGAAACATACTAACAGAAGGAACCTACAGCCACCAAAAGAAAAGAAATAAGGATTAGAGCAGAAATAAATGAGATAGAAAACAGAAAAACTATAGAAAGAGTCAATAAGACAAGAAGCTGGTTCCTTGAAAAGATAAACAGAATTGACAGATCACTGGAAAACCTAACAAAAGAAAAGAGGGAGAAGACACAAATAACACACATTAGAAACCACATGGGCGATGACACAACAAAACCAAAGGAAATCAAAAGGATAATAACAGAATACTATGAAGAGTTGTTGCTTGCTGAAAGTGAAGAGGACTTGAAACATTTACTTATGAAGATCAAAGAGCACAGTCTTCAATATGGTTTACATCTCAATGTCAAGAAAACAAAAATCCTCACCACTGGACCAATAAACAACATTCTTATCAATGGAGAAAAGATTAAAG
>NW_006408627.1:1150587-1154671 GCF_000296735.1 Chrysochloris asiatica
AGTTGATGGGCACTTAGGCTGTCTCCATCTTTTTGCTATTGTTAATAGTGCTGCTATGAATATTGGTGTGCATATAATTACTTGGTTTATGGCTCATATTTCTTGTGAATAAATAACAAGTTGAGGAATTGTTGGATCATAAGGTGTTTCTATTTCCAATCTTCTGAGGAAATGCCAAATTGCTTTCCAGAGTGGTTGGACCATTTTGCGATCCCATCAGCAATGCAGGAGTGTCCCAGTCTCTCCACATCCTCACCAGCATTTATTGTCCTCTACTCTCATGATCTTTGCTGCTATTGCTGGTATGAGATGACATCTCATTGTTGTTTTGATTTGCATCTCTCAAGGGAGTCCTAAGGAGCTCTGGTAACAGAGTGGTTACGACTTGGGCTGCTAACCTCAAGGTCAGCAGTTCGAAACTACCAGCCATTCCACGGGAGACAGATTAGGCTTTCTGCTCCCACAAAGATTTACAGCCTCAGAAACCCTGTGCAGGGTCACTATGAGTTGGAACCGACTCCATGGTACTTAAGAACAACAAAAAAGGGAGTCTTGGTGTGGCACTGTTGGTTTACACGTTAGACTGCAAAGTTAGTCTGAACTGCAAGGTTGGTGGTTCAAGCTCATCAGTCACTCTTTGGAAACCCTCTGTAGGGTCACTATGGGTCAGAACCGACTTGATGGCACTTAACAACAACAACATCAATGGCTATTAATCGTGAACATTTCTTCAAATGTTTGTTGTCTGCCCAAATCTCTTTTTTGGTAAAGTGTCTGTTCATGTCTTGTGCCCCTTTTTTTTTTTCACTTTTTAAATCTTTAATTCTCATTTAAAAGTGTCATTGCAAAACTGCCATTCTATTAACAAGATATTATCATGCTTCGTTTCTTTTGAAGTTTGCAGAGCTTAACCAGAAAGATGGACAGCTCTTCCACTAACTCACTAGCTCTCTCCAGGATCAGACAAGTCATTCACTATTGTATTACAGAATCATTCATTCAACAAACATTGACATAAAACCTAATAACTATTTGAGTTTTCAGATGATAAAGCTAACTTTTTAACAGAATGTTTTAGAATATTCCAATGAATTCTTTTTCAGGTCCAAGGACAGGTTCTGAAGGGGAGGCATGAAATGGACGTTTTAGTTCTCTACTATGGAACAATCTGGTCCTCTGCAGAGAATCACCACACTTATAAATGGGTCTGACTAGTGACTATTAAGAACAGAGCTGTTTTAAAGACTTGAAATACATTTAAATAAAACAAAAACTGTATCACGCATCAAATAAAATATATTATCCAAACATGTATTCTCTATAATCATTATGAGATAAGGTTATCAATGTCAAAATATTTTCTTCGCTTGCTTCTATTCATCATATCTTCATGACCAATTCTTCATTTCTCCTTTCCAAATGTTGTATGCCACACTTGAGGTATGAAGAATTCTTAAATACCACAGGCAAAGAACTCGAACATTCACCCACAGCTCCTATAGGATGAAATTTATGGTTCCACTTGTAAGATGCAGTTGTGGTCCTAGTTGTTATTAAGTACCGTGGAGTCCATTCCACTCATTGTGACCCTGTACAGGGATTCCAAAGTTGCATATCTTTACAGGAGCAGAAAGCCTCATCTTTCTCCTGCGGAACAGCTGGTAGTTTCGAACTGCCGACCTTGAAGTTAGCTGCCCGATTTGTAACCATGCTACCAGAGCTCCTTTGTGGTCCTAGTAGTGTTTTCAAAACCATCCTGTGACAGTTTTTGGACATTTATCATGATGACCTTTATACATCTTCACAACTCAAGCTCCGTTGCATCTAATTATACCAGTTTTCCCATATTTGCCTCAGAGCATCCTAATTCCACAATCTTTCCAAGATGGTTAGTGCTCTTACATTTGTCCCTGCTACAGAACCCCACAGGATCCGGGACTGACGCTTGGCCACATGACAGAATATCCATGCAGCACCCTCCAGGATCCGCAGCAGCACCGTAAAAGCCTGTGCCCATTTTAAAAATAGGTTACTTGTCTTTTTCTTGTAGAGGTGTTGTACTTTCCTGTATATTTTAGAAATGAGTCCCTTGTGTCATGTATCATTGCAAAAGATTTTTTCCCATTCTGTAGGTTCCCTTTTTACTCTTTTGAGGAAGTCTTTTGATGCACATAGGTTTTTAATTTTTAGTACGTCCCAATCATCTATTTTGTCTACCTTTCTTTGTGTAGTTTTCAAAATGTTTGGTAATCTGTGTATTCCCTGAATTAGTGCCCTTACATTTGTCCCTATTTTTTCATTGATGGCCTTCTTAAATCTGGGATTCACATTTAGGTTTAACCCCTGTTTAATTGGTTTTTGTTAAAGCGTGAGGTAAAAGTCTTGTTTCAGTCTTTTGCATATCACTTTCCAGTTCTGTCAGCACCATCTGTTTAAGAGACTATCCCCTCCCCATGTGAAATGTTTAGGTACTTTAAAAAAAAAAAATCAGTTGGCTGTATATGGATGTGTTAGTTTCTGGATTCTCGATTCTGTTCCATTGATCAATGTATCTTTCATTGTACCAGTACCAGGCTGTTTTGACCACTGTAGCTGTGTAATAAATTTTGATTTGGGGGAGTGAAAGGTTTCCAAGCTTATTCTTCTTCTTAAGCAGTGCTTTGCTAATCCTGGGTCTCTTTCCTTTCCATATAAAGTTTGTAATTGCTTTTTCCATCTCTTTGAAGAATGTCATTGGAATCTGGATTGGGATTGCATTATATGTGTAAATTGCTTTGGGCAGTATTGACATTTTCACAATGTTAAGTCTTCCTATCCAGGAGCATGGTACCTTCTTCCATTTTTGTACGTCTCTTTTGGTTTCTTGTAGTAGTGTTTTGTTAATTTTCTTTGTATAGGTCTTTTGTTTCTCTGGTTACATATATTTCTTGATATTTCATCCTTTGGGCAGCTACTGTAAATGGTATTGCTTTCCTAATGTCCTTTTCAACACTGTCATTTTTGCTATAGAGGAATCCAGTTGATTTTTGTATCATGATCATATATCCTGCCACTTTGATGAATCTTCCAATGAGGTCTAGTAGCTTTTTTACTGAGTCTTCAGTGTTTTCTATGTATAGGATCATATCATCTGCAAATAGAGACTTTTACTTTCTCTTTGCCAATTTAGATGCCTTTAATTTCCCTGTCTTGCCGTATAGATCTTGCTAAGACTTCCAGCACAATATTGAATAGGAGTGGTGACAAAGGGCATCCTTGTTTGGTTGCTGTTCACAGAGCAAAGGCTTTCAGTTTCTCTCCATTGAGAGTAATGTAGGCTGTTTGTTTTGTTTATATATGCTCTTAATTGTGTTGAGGAATTGTTAGCGTAGTGGTTACGAATCGGTCTGCAAACCGCAAGGTCAGAATTCGAAACTATCAGTTGCTCTGTGGGAGAAAGATGAGGCTTTCTGCTCCTGTAAAGATTTACAGCCTCGGAAACCCTGCACAGGGTCACTATGGGTCGGAACTGACTCAACGCACTTAACAACAACAACCTACTTTGTTGAGTGTTTTTATCAGGAATGGATGTTGAATTTTGTCAATTTTTTTTTTTTTTGGCATCAATCGATATGATCATTTGGTTCTTTTCTTTTTTCTTATTTATATAGTGGATTACATTGATAGCTTTTCTAATGTTGCACCATTTTCTATCCCTGATATTAATCCTACTTGGTCATGATGTATTATATTTTTAATGTGCTGCTGGATATTGTTGGCTAGGATTTTGTTGAGAAATTTTGCATTTATGTTCATGAGGGATGTTGTTGTTGTTGTTGTTAGGTGCCATCGAGTCGGTACCAACTCATAGCTACCTTATGTGCAGCAGAATGAAACACTGCCCGATTCTGAGCCAACCTCATTACTGTTGCCACGCTTGAATCCACCGACGCTGCTACTTGGCCAATCCATCTCATTGGGGGTCTTCTTCTTTTTCTCTGACCCTGTACCTTACCAAACATGATATCCTTCTGTAGTGACTGGCCTCTCCTGACTGTATGTTGGAAGTATGAGAGACAAAGTTTGGCCAACTTGTCCTCCAAGA
>NW_006408627.1:1155024-1182899 GCF_000296735.1 Chrysochloris asiatica
AATCTTTTCTCCATTGATAAGAATGTTGTTTATTGGTCCAGTGGTGAGGATTTTTTTTTTTACATTGACATGTAATCCATACCGAAGGCTGTGCTCTGTGATCCTCATCAGTAAATGTTTAACTTCCTCCAATCCTGATGCCACATTTTTTTCTTCATATAACCCAGCTTCTCAGATTATTTGCTCAGCATACAGATTGAATAAGTATGGTGAAAGAATACAATCTTTTCACACATCTTTTCAAATTTGAACTATTCAGTGTTCCCATGTTCTGTTTGAACAACTGCTTCTTGGTTGAGGTGCAGATAGATTCCTCATGAGCACAATTAAGTATTCCAGAATACTCATATTTTGCTATATTGTCCATGGCTTTTCATGATCTACACAATTGAAAGCCTTTGCATAGTCAATAAAATACAGGTAAACATCTTTCTCTTATCTTAGGCATTAGTGAGCTGAAATGGACTGTTATTGGCCATTTTCAGTCTGACAATCACATGGTTTACTATGCCGGGAATGATAAAGTGAAGAGGAATGATGTTGCATTCCTTGTCAAAAAGAACATATCCAGATCAATCATGAGGTACAAAGGTGTCTGTGATAGGATAATATCCATGTCCCTACAGGGAAGCCCAGTTAAAACCACTATTATTCAAATTTACGCACCAATCACTAAAGCCAATGAGGATGAAATGGAGGAATTCTACCAACTTCTTCAATCTGAAATTGATCGAACATGCAATCAAGATGTATTGATCATTACTGGTGATTGGAATGCAAAGGTTTGGAGCAAAGAGAAAGGATCTGTAGTTGGAAAATATGTTGGTGATAGAAATGATGCTGGAGAACGCATGATAGAATTCTGCAAAACCAATGATTTGTTCGTTTCAAATACCTTCTTTGGACAGCATAAGAGACAACTATACACATAGACCTCATCAGATGCATGTCAGATGGAATACATAGAAATCAAATTGACTACATCTGCAGAAAGAGGTGATGGAAAAATTCCTTATCATCACTGAAAACAAGGCCAAGGGCAGACTGTGGAACAGAACATCAATTACTCATATGTTAATTTCTTTTGTTAGGTTTGCCAGTAGTATGTCCATTTGGTTAATCCTTTCAAAGAACCAGCTTCTTGTCCAATTGATTCTTTCTATAGTATTTCTGTTTTCTATCTCATTTATTTCTGCTCTAATCTTTATAATTCCTTTTCTTTTGGTGGCTGAAGGTTCCTTCTGTTGGTCTGTTTCTAATTGTTGTAGATGCTGTTTTAATGTGTTAATTTTGGTTCTTTCTTCCTTTTGGATGTGTGAATTTATTGAAATAAATTGTCCTTGCAGCACCTCATTCACCACATCCCAAAGATGTTGGTGTGTTGTGTTTTCGTTCTCATTTGTTTCTAGGAACTTTGTGCATTCACATTTAATTTCTTCTACTACCCAGTCACTTTTAAGCAGGGTGTTATTTAGTTTTCATGTATTTGACTTTATTTTCTTGGTCTTTCTATTGTTGATTTCTAACTTGATAGCATTGTGGTCTGAGAAGATGCTTGGTAGTATTTTGTTATTTGTAAATTTATGGAGGATTGTTTTGTGGCCTAAGACATGGTCTATTCTGGAGAATATCCCATGTGCACTGCAAACGAATGTGTATTGTGCAGTTGTTGGGTTGAATGATCTGTGCATATCTATGAGGTCCAGTTGGCTGATTGTGTTGTTTAGTTCTTCTGTGTTTTTGTCAAGTTTCTTTCTGGTTGTACTATCCATTTTTGAAAATAGTGTATTAAAATTGCCGATGATTATCGTAGATTCGATTATTTCTTTCTTCAAATCTGTTAGAGTTTGCTTTATATATTTTGGAGCTCTTTCATTGGGTTGTTGTTGTTGGTAAGAGCCATTGATTTGATTCCGACCCATAGCAACCCTGTATAGGGTTTCCGAGGAGCACCTGGTGAACTTGAACCACCGACCTTGCAGTTCAAATGGCTTTACCATTTGGTGCATGAACCCACAGTTCCACAACAGAACTCCCTTTCATTGGGAGCATAGATATTTATTATGGTTATGTCATCTTATTCAATTGTCCCTTTAATTATGAGATAATGTCCATCTTTATCTATTTATGCTGGTTTTTGCCTTAAAGTTTATTTTATCAGAGATTAGTACTGCCACTCCTCTTCGTTTTTTATTGCAATTAGCTTGGTATATTTTTTCCCATCCTTTGACCTTTAATATGTCTTTGTCTCTGTGTGTGAGATGTGTCTCTTGCAGACAGCATATTGAAGGACCTGGGTTTCTTATCCATTCTGCCACCCTCTGCCTCTTAACTGGTGCATTTAAGGGGGTTACATTCAGTGTAATTATCAATAGGTCTGGATTAATTGCTGCCATTATGTTTTTTGTGTGTGTTGTTGCTGCTTTCTTTGTTCTGTGTGTCTTACTTTGCTGAATTCATGCTTTTTGTGTTCTTCTTGTGAGTTTCTTCAACGTTTCAATGTTTCCATGTTCTTCTTGGATTTTCATTTTCTTGTATGTTGTGAAGTATTAATTTTCTTTGAGGGTGCCTTATAGTCCATTAACTTTTCTCTCAATTTAGTGCAGTCTATTTTATCCTGAAATCTACCTGACTTTCTCACCATCTGGATCTCTGTTCCTACGTTACATTCTTTTACATTGTAATTGTTTTGATCATAGGCTGATCTCCCAGATTCTCTGAGATTGTTCTTATAATTATGCTCTGTTCTTGACTCTTCCTTCTGTCGATTTTGTTCTGGGAGGTGCTGCCACGTATGTCAATCTCTGGTTGTTGTCTGTTCTTGTTGGTTCTCAGTCCACAGAACTCCCCTTAGGATGTTTTCTCGTGCAGGGCTGGCTATGCTTTCTGATTGCTTCCAGGTAGATGTGATCAGAATGTGGGCTTCCATTTTCATTCTTCTTATTGATTTACTTACAGTAACTTTCACAGGTGTAGTCTGCCTCCCTGGTGTATGACAGTTGGTGTTGGTTCTTACCTGGATTTTGGTGTTTTATAGTGAGATTGTAGCTTGACTATATGGCAGGAGTTACTGTCTCTTCTTGGCAATATAGGGAAAGAAAGAGTCCCCCAAAGGTAAAACGGGGAGCATAAAACAGCAACAGCAAACAAATAAACAAAAGAAATCACCAAAACAACAACAAAGAAAACTAGATTGGATACTGTAGTCTATAGTTGCAGAAATGGGACACAGGGGAAAGAAGAAAAAAAAAATCTGTAGCCTAATATGAATATGACTTTAATGTCCTCTTTCAACTTCTTGCCATCAAGGCTGCCTGATAAATTTCAAGATGACTCTGTTGGTTGTTATGCTATACCTCAGGATTTAATTTAGTTTTTGGCCTGTTTTGTTTTTAAGTTCTCTCTCTCTCTCCATACCCCTTGATCAGGACTTTTTCTAATTAAAAAACAGTACAGGGCAAGCTCTTAGGCTGAGAGCATCTGTGCACATGTGTGTCAGAAGAACCACCAGTGGTGAGGGTAGGGTTGTCCACTCACTCAATTACCCCCTCTAGTCACCAGAATGGAGGTGCACAAACAGTGGTGGCCAATGAACAGACACCAAAAAAAAAAAAAAAAAAAAAATGATAATCAGAACAAAGCAAAACTGGTAAAGTGTATTGTCCACCTTTGCGCTGAGGTTCCTTCAGCATTATTCCGTGGTGGGTCTGTTCCCCCGCTAGGTCTTGTGGTTTGGTCTCACTCAAGTTGTGGGCTCCGGGCCACCAAGCCTGGCAGATTCAAAAGTATACGACTTCTTACTTCTGCTATGAGTTCCACTAGCTATAAGCCTTCAAACTTTTAAAATATTCCTACCTATGTGGTTCAGAGTTTTGGAGCTCTGCCCTGAACCTGCTTCACCTGGAATTCTGTGATATTGCTGACAGCGAACTTTGCTGCACCTCTACCCTATCTGCTATCAAGCCCTGCCTCTCACTGAGCTTCAGTCTTAGAAGAGGGTTTGTCCTGAAGGAACTCGAATACTTGCCTTGATGGCATTCCAGCGAACAGCCTGCTTATTCTTGTAGTAGCCAGTCAAACTGACATTTTTGTTTTGGGTTTTTCCTATTGATCTTTCTATGAAGATGTAGCTTCTGTCATCCTAGCTGTGCCAGGCTTCTCTGCTTGTCCTTTCTAGTGGGAATGTACCACCTCAGAAAGTTCTGGATGGGACTCAGGATTCCACTTAAGGTCCTATACAATGCAAAGGCTTTGCAAGAGGCCTATTTCACTGGGCAAGGTCTAGAACTCCTTTTAGGTATTCCAATCAGTTGTAGGCTGAAGCCAGGCTTACAAGTTTTCTGTAATCATATTTCTGGACATTCCTTTCTATCCCACTCAAGTGTCTATTTTATAATAGTAGGCAAGGGAAACCAATAATCATAAGACAGTCAAGCATTGTAACATTATTTCCCCTCTTCAAACTATGCCTAGATTCCTGTATCACAGAGCCCTATTGTTCCAAGGTTGAGCATGCACCACTATTTACCTCTGTCCCACTTAGCCCATGCAAATCTGTCTCAGTATTCCCTTATCTGCCTTATTCTTCCTCCTCCTCCCCCTTATATTGCCCTCCCCAACACCCGAACTATGATGTGTCTGTACTTACCATGTACTCTACCATTGCCTCCCTCCACCTGCATTAAACCCCCCCCCCAACGCAACCCCACTATTGTGGTTATCTTATAGTCCATTAACTCTTCCCTCCATTTAAAACAGTCTACCTGACCTTCCTACCAACTGGATCTCTGTTCCTCTGTGTTTACTTTCTTTCACATTGTAATTGCTTTGATCATAGACTAACCTCCCAAATCCTCTGAATTTGTTCTTAGATTTTTATTCTGTTCTCAACTCTTCCATTTGTAGACTGAGTTCCGGGTAATTCTGCCACATACATCAATCTCTGGTTGTTGTCTGTTCTTGTTGGTTCTCAGTCCACAGAACTTCCTTTAGGATGCTTTTCATCGCAGAGTTGGCTTTGGCAAAATCCCTTAGCTTCTGTTTATCCTGGAATGTTTTGATTACTCCATCATATTTGATTGACAGCTTTTCTGGGTAGAGGAATCTTGGTTGGCAGTTTTTTCTTTCAGGCTTTTTTATATGTCTACACATTGCCTACTTGCCTGCATGATTTCTGTTGAAAGATCCGAGCTTAATCTGATTTGCTTGCCTTTGTATGTTACACGTCTCTTTTCCCTAGCTGCTTTCAGGATTCTGTCCTTATCCTTGATTTTGGAGAGCTTGATTATTTTATGTCTTGGTGATTTTCTTTTAGGGTCTGTCCTTCCTGGGGTTTGCTGAACTTCTTGATTGGTTATCTTTTCACCTTTCAGGATGTTAGGGAAATTTTCTTCCAGCAGATCTTCAGCTATCTCCTCTGTGGACTTACGTGATTCTTCCTCTTCTGGAATGCGGATAATTCTTAAGTTATTCCTCTTCATGTTGTCCAATATGAATCTTAGACCTACTTCAGATTTTTTAAATCCTTTTTTCTGCTTGTTCTTCTTAGTAGTATTGTGAGATTTATCTCCCAGCTCACTAGTTCTGGCTTTCATCTCTTCAGTTCTACTCCTTTGCCCATTCAGTGTATTGTCCATTTCTGCTATTCTATTATTAATCATTTGGACCACTTTCTGTAGGTTTTGAATGGTTTCCAATGCTGTATCTATCTTATTTGATTGTTCCTGTAGCACTTTCCTGACTCTTCCTTATGTTTCTCAACTCCATTTTAAAGTGTTTTGATACATTTTATTATCATTTTTCTGAATTCTTTCTTAGGAATTTCCAAAGCCCTTCTTCCAGTACGGAGTGTAGGTCTACCTTCAGCTCATTTGTCTCAGTCATTTTATCTTGTTTTTGGACATGTGCTGATATGGTCATCTGTTTCTAGTTTTTTTGGCACATTCAGTAGTTATCTGTGACCTTAATACTTAGATGGTGTGGAGTTTGGTATTTTTTATGCTTTCTGATTGTCTCCAGGTAGATGTGATCAGGAAATGGGCTTCCCTTTTCACTTTTTTTCCTGAGAAATTTCAAGATGCCACTGTTGGTCATTATGATGCAACTCAGGATTTCATTTTCATCCTCTTTCTTTTTAGTATGCCTGTGCCCACTCCACAACCCCTGTTTAGTCCTTTTTCCTAGTGATAAACAACAGTTCAGGGCCAGCTGTGGTCATTTTGTGCTGGCGTTTGGTTTTTAGTGGAAACTGTCCCTTTAAATTTTGAGATTTGTGCTCATGAGTAATAGAACCCTTTGGGGGTGGGGGTGTGGTGTCCACTCACTCAGGTAACTCCTCTAGTAACCAGATTGGAGGTGTGCAGACAGTGAGAGACCAATGAGCAGATACAAAAACAAAACAAAACAAAACAAAACAAAACAAAACAAACAAAAAAACAAAAACGAATGTCCACACATTTACCTCTGCAGTTCTTCCAGGTGTCTGTTACTGCTCTGATCCTTCCTCCATTCAGTCTCGCCCAAAATGGCCACTCAGGAAGCAGCTGAGTGCCTTGGATTAGAAAGTACTGAATTTCTTGCTTATGCTACAAATTCCACTTGCTGTAAACCTTCCAACTTTCTAAATATTCCTTTATATGTGGTTCAGAGTTCTGGGACCATCCCCTGAGCCTGCTTGGTCTGGCATTCTGTGTTGTTGCTGACAGAGCTTTTCACTGCACTTCTACACTATCTGCCATCTTGTTTCTTCTTCCTGTTTGGGAATTTTTGATGATCTGATCAATTCCTTCTTTTATTATGGGTCTGTTCAGGTTTTCTACTTCACTCTGTGTAAGTTTAGGTAGGTTGTGTTTTTCTAAAAATATATCCATCTCTTTTAAGTTTTCAAATTTATTGAAGTACAACTCTTCATAGTATTCTGTTACTATCCTTTTATTTCCTTTAGTTCCATTGTGACATCACCTGTGTGGTTTCTAATGAGTGTTATTTGTGTCTTCTCCTTCTTTTCTTTTGTTAGGTTTCCCAGTAGTTTCTCAATTTTATTAATCTTTTCAAAGAACCAGCTTCTTGTTCTATTGATTCTTTCTATAATTTTTCTATTTCTATCTCATTTATTTCCACTCTAATCTTTATTATTTCCTTTCTTTTGGTGATTGTAGATTCCCTTTGTTGGTCTGTTTCTAATTGTTGTAGATGTTGTGTTAATGTGTTAATTTTGGTTCTTTCTTCCTTTTGGATGTTTGCATTTATTGCAAGAAATTGTCCTCTAAGCTCTGCTTTATTGAATACTTAAAGGTTTTCCATTGTCTGGGTCATGACACGCTATAGATAACATTGCAGAGAATGAACATCATTCTTAATTGTTCACATTTAATAGTGCTCATGAGGAACCTGTGCATAGACCATAGATCAGAACAAGGGAACACTGAATAGTTTAAAAATAGTTTAAATTAGGAAAGGTGTGCACCAGTGTTGTATTCTTTCACCATACTTATTCAATCTGTATGCTGAGAAAATAATCCAATAGCTGGATTATATTAGTAAAAATATGGCGTTAGGATGGAAAAAGACTCATTAACAACCTGATATATGCAGATGATGCAACCTTGCTTTCTGAAAGTGAAGAGGACTTAAAATACTTACTGATGAAAATCAAAGACCACAGCCTTCCATATGGGTTACATCTTAATGCAAATAAATCAAATTCTTCACCACTAGACCAATAAACAACATCCATATGAAAGGAGAAAAGATTGAAATTGTCAAAGACTTCATTTTGCTTGGATCAACCATCAGCAATCATGGAAACAGCAGTGAAGAAATCAAACGACATATTGCATTAGGCAAATCTGTTGCACAAGGCCTCAAAGATGTCAGTTTGAGAACTAAGGTGTTCTGACCCAAGACAGGGTATTTTTATTAACCTCATATGCGTGTGAATGTTGAACAGTGAATATGAAGACAGTAGAAGAGTTGGTGCGTTTGAGTTATGGTGTTGAATGATATTAAAAGTACCATGAACTGCCAAAAGAACAAACCAATCTGTGTTGGAAGAAGTACATCCAGAATGCTTCTTGGAAGCCAGGATGGCCAGACTTTGTCTCTCATACTTCAGACATATTAGCAGGGACCAGTCCCTGGAGAAGGATATCATGTTTGATAAAGTGGAGTGTGGGAGAATTAGAGGAAGACCCTCAATTAGATGGATTAGCACAGTGGCAATGGGTTCAGGCTTAGCAATGATTGTGAGTTTGGCGTTGGACTAGGCAGTATTTCATTTTGTTGTGTGTAGTGTTGCTATGAGTCAGAGCTGACTTGATGGCACCTAACAGTGATAGATTGACTAAGTATTGTGAAACAACACAAAGCTGGCACACACTTTTCTTAATTTTTAGCTATTCATTGTCCCTCTGTTCTGTTCATACAACTACAGATTCCTCATGAGCACAATTAAATGTTCCAGAATTTTCATTCACCACAATGCTGTCCATAGCTTAGCACAAACCACATAGCTGAAAACCTTTGCATAGTTAATAAAGCACAGGTAAACATCTTTCTGATATTCTCTACTTTTAGCTAAGGTCTATCTGATGTCAGCAATGCTATTCCTCATTCCACATCCTCATCTCAATCCTGATTGAGCTGCTGGAAGTTCCCTGTTGATGTACTTTTGCAGCTGTTTTAAAAATGATTTTTGGCAACATTTTACTTGCATTAATGATATTGTCTGATGATTTTCGCATTCCATTGGGTCACCTCTCTGGAATGAGTACAAATCTGAATCTCTTCCATTTAGTATTCCACTGCTATTCATAATGTTTTCAGTTACTTACTAACTATTCGGAAGTAGTCCATTTCTCTATCCTAGTCTTTCTTAGTCTGGAAGCTCAGCTGAAATGTGTCCACCGTGGATGACTCTGCTGGTATTTAAAATACAGGTGACATAACTTCCAGAATCACAGCAACACACAAGTCATCACAGTATTACAAACTGACAGATGAGTATTGGAATTATTGATTAGTGGGTTTTGTCTTTTTAAAAAGACTAAATTCTTGTTTCTTGATTTTCTCCATTGTTTTTTCTTATTCTTTATTTCATTTATGTCTGCTCTGATCTTTGTATTCACCTCCTTATTGTAGCTTAGGACTTAGCATGCTCTTCTTTTTCTAATTAGGTTATTATTGGAGTAACTTTCTTTCTTTGTAATATAGATGCTTATCACTATAAATTTCTCTCTGAGCACTTCTTTTTGATGCTCTGATGCTAAGTGCATAATCATTATAATTGCTATATATTCTTTATGAATTGACATTTTATAATTATATCATGTCTTTCTTTGTCTCTTAAAACAGATTTTCACTTAAAATCTTTTGTGTGATATTAAAACCATCACCTTAATTCTCTTTTAGTTACTGTTTGCATAGGATCTTTTTCCCTCCTATCTTTTTGCTTATGATCTGTTTGCATTTGAGCCTAAGATGTGTCTTCTGTAGACAACATATTGTTGGGTCATGGGTTTTTGTTGTTTTAAATTTTGTTTTGTCATTCTCTACATCAAATAAATGGAACATTTAGTTCATTTATATATCCATGGAAATAACTGTTAAGAAAGGACTTCTACTATTTGGATATTTGTTATTTTGTGTCTCCTCTGGTAGTGTAGTGGTTACAAATCCGGCTGCAAACTGCAAGGTCAGCAGTTTGAAACTACCAGCTGCTCCATGGGAGAAAGGTGAGGCTTTCTGCTCCCATAAAGATTTATAGCCTCAGAAACCCTGTTCAGGGTCGCTATGGGTCTGAACAGACTCGACAGCACTTAACAACAACAACAACATAGCTTCTTTACAGTCCTGGTATGGCACTGTAAGCTAATGCATCAGACTGTAAAGTTGTTTGAACTGCAAGGTCGGTGGTTCAAGCTCACCAGCTGCTCCTTGGAAACCCTATACAGGGTCGCTCTGGGTCAGAATCGACTCAACAGCACTTAACAACAACAACATAGCTTCTTTGTCTCTTATTTCTTCTGATTCTAATTTCTGCACTTTCTGGATTTTGTTGTTGTTGTTGTGAGTTTTTTCTGTTATCAGAAATATATACCCAGAGTATCTAAGAAGCCCTAGTAAAATTAACTACTTGAATTAATATGATAATTTTACAAGTTATCAGATTATAAAATAAATTTATAAAAATCAATTGTTGTTGTTGTTGTTGTTAAGTGCCGTCGAGTCGGTTCCGACCCATAGCACCCCTGAACAGGGTTTCCATGGGTGTAAATCTTTACGGGAGTAGAAAGCCTCATCTTTCTCCCGTGGAGCGGCTGGTAGTTTCAAACCACTGACCTTAAGGTTCACAGCCCGATTCGTAAAAATCAATAGTTATTCTTTATTCAAAAATAAAACCTGATAAAACAAAATTAGTAAAATTTAAATACACAATGGTATTGGCAAAGTGGCAGCATCAATTGGTTCAAGCATGGCAACAATAGTGAGGATGGCCCTGGATCGGGTAGTGTTTCGTTCTGCTGTGCATAAGGTTGTTATGAGTCTCTACTGACTTGATGGCCCCTAACAACAACAACAACAACAACAACAACAACAACAAAAGCAGTAAATTATTGGGGGAATATAATTAACAAATAAGGCCAAGACTTATATGAAGAAGTCTACAAAGAACTCATGTTGTTGTTGTTAAGTGCTATTCAGCCATTTCTGATCCATAGTGATCCTATTGGCATTGGCTTTCCAAGTAGCAACTGGTGGGTCTGAACTGCCCACCTTGTAGTTAGTCTGGTGTCTATCCTGCAGCAGTGCACCAGAACTCATAGAAGAATATAAAATAAGATATGGACAAATTGAAAGATTTATCATGAATACATAATTTCATGCATACTAATTTTCTCAAAAATGACTTATACGTTTAATGTAACTTCAATCAAAATCATGATAAATTTTCTGTAGGATATGAGAATTAAATAGAATGATTTAAGATTTTGTATAGAAGAATAAATTAATGAGAATGAACAAGTAAAGTTAAATTTTTTTTTTAAGAATCATTTTATGTTTTTGAAGAAATAGTCAGTGGGTGTAGTGTTAATAGATACCAGAACACATTAAAAAATCACTCTAATAAAAAATATATGATTTTGTCATAGGAGTAGACAAAAAGATTTGTGGAACAGAATTGAGAAGATAGATACAGAAGTAACCATATATGAAAATTTAATATGAATTTAAAATAAATGGAATATTTAATAAGTGATGGTAGCTCAACTGGTATCCTTCTAGGATAAAATTGAGTTGAATCTCCTCTTGCAACATACACAAAAATAAGTTCCTTATGGATTAAGCACATAAATAAAAAACAAGATATATATATATATATTTAAATCTGTAGGATATATACTTGCCTCTCATAATTAATGACTTAATCATAATGGCTCTTGAAATGTCATATCAGGTTTTTGATAAGGATTCTTTTTTCTGTTTGGTGTAATAACTTTATCACCCAAAAAATTTATACAAAATAAATTGACTAAAAGGGGTGCTATTTTGACATTATTGATTTGGCAAAGGAACAAGTTTTTTTGATTTAACAGTTTCTAGTCAGAGAGTATCATCTGTAATAAATTTGAAATGTTTGCCTTATTTAGACAACATGAAATATTTTTTTGCTTTATTTGGACAACGCAAAAATTTGTGAAATGAAAAGAATGGAGTGCTAGTGTTTTCTACATGTTGTTGTTAGGTGCTGTTGAGTTGGTTCTGACTGATGAGAACCCTATGCACAACAGAATGAAACACTACATCATCCTCACAATTGTTATATTTTAACCCACTGTTGTTGCCATTGTGCCAATATATCTTGTTGGGGTTGTCTTCTTTTTCACTGACTCCCAACTCTTTCAGGCATGGTGTTCTTTTCCAGGAACTGGTCCCTCCTGACAATATGTTCATTGTATGAGAAGCCTCACCATCCTTGTTTCTAAGGAACATTCTGTCTGTACTTCCTCCAAAACAGATTTGTTTGTTATTCTGGCAGTTCATGGTACTTGCAATATTCTTTGCCAACATTGTAATTCAAATGCATCGATTCTTCTTCAGTCTTCCTTACTCATTGTCCAACTTTCACATGTGTATGAGGCAGTTGGAAATATCATGGCTTCAGTCAGACAAACCAGCTCTTGTTTAAAGTGTGTTTTTGCAGCAGATTTGTCTAATGCAATGTATATTTTGATTTCTTGACTGATGCTTCTGTGAGCACTGATTGTGGATCCAAGCAAAATGAAGTTTTCAACAGCTTCTATCTTTTCTCTTTAATCATGATGTCATTTATTGGTCCAGTTTTGAGGATTTTTTATTTCTTCACATTGAGCTGCAATCCATACTGAAAGCTAAAGTTTTTGAAAGATCTTAAAGTCTTTGATCTTCATCAGTAAGTATATTAAATCCTCTTTGCTTCCAGAAAGCAAGGTAGTGTCATCTGCATATCACAGTTTGTTAATGAGTTTTTCTCCAATAATACAGTTTCTTGAATTATTTTCTCAACATACAGATTGAGTAAGTATGGTTAATGGATGCAACTCCAGCACATACCTTCCTATGTACAGTTTCCTCATGAGCACAATAAAGTGTTCTGGAATACCCATTCTTTGCAATGCCATCGATGGTTTGTTATAATCCTTACAGTCAAATGCTTTTGCATATTCAGTAAAGCATAAGTATTCATCTTTTTGGTATTCTCTGCTTCAGCCAACATACATTTTATGTCCTAAATGATAATCCTAGTTTCATCTCTTATTCTGAGTACTGTTTTAATTTCTTGCAGTTCTTTGTCAATGTATTGCTGTGGTGATTTTTTTAATTATCTTCAGCAAAATTTTACTTACATGTGATATTAATGATATTATTCAATGATTTCCACATTCTGTTGGGTCACCTTTCTTTGGAGTCAGCACAAATATGGATTTCTTCCAATCAGTTGACCATGTAATTGTCTTCCATATTTCTTGACATAGATGAATGAGCACCTCCAATGCTACATTAGTTTGTTGAAACAGTGCAATTTTTTTTTCTTTCTGTTAATTCCTGGAGTCTTATTTTCTGTCAATGTCTTCAGTGCTTCTTGGACTTCTTTTTTTTAACATTATCAGTTCTTGATCATATAGTGCCTTTTGAAATGATTGAACATTGACAGTTCTTTTTGGTACAGTGACTCTTCTCCATCATTTCTTCACACAGGTTTAGTCAATTTGATTCCAGTGTATGCCATCTGGTAAGGTAAGGGTGTATAGTCACCTTTCATGTTGCTGAAAAGGGTATTTGCAATGAATAAATATTTGGTCTTAAAAAATTCTATAATGTGATCGTCAGCATGATTTCTGTCAATAAGGCCACATTTTCCAACTACTGATCCTTCCTCTTTGTTTTCAACTTTTGCATACCAATCACCAGTAATTATCAATTCATCTTAATTGCATGTTGTATCACTAATACCTAGGATATCGATCTTTATGTGCTCCATTTAATTTTTGACAACTTTTAAATTTCCTAGATTGAGACTTGGTACATTTCATATTCCAATTATTAATGGATGTTTGCATTTGTTTCTTCTCATTTTGAGTTGTGCCACATCAGCAATTGAAAATCCTGAAAGCTTATCTCCATCTATGCTATTAAGGTCAACTCTACTTTGAGGAGACAGCTCTTCCTGAGTTGCATTTTGAATGTTTTCCAACCCTAGATGCTCACCTGGCACTATATTTGACAATGTTTCACTACTATTCATAAGGATTTCTGTGGCTGTGATAGTTAAGGCTTTTTGTCAATTTCATGGGGTCAGGATTACCAGTGGTATGGCAGTTGAGATGTGGTTATCCCCATGGTAAGATCTAATACAGTGTAGTTAATGTTATGATGATTGATATGAACAGGTGTAGTTAAATCTATGATAATTGGCTATGAGCAGTCAATCAACTGAAAAACTGTTTCCTTATGGGTGTGGCCTGCTTCTAATACATTGGATACTCAGGCAAAGCTTGTTTGCTTTTTTCAGGGTCTAAATCTTGCATCTGGCTTGTCCTCCAACCTCTGGTTCTTTGGACTTGAGCCATTGTGCTGCTCTATTACCTGCTGATCCTGGGAGCCATCAGCAGGCTGCTTTCATACATGCCTAACTTGCCTGCCTGCCTGCTGATCTTGGTTTATCTGACCCAGAATTGGGATTCTTGCACTTCTACAAGTGTGAGCCATTTCCTTGATATAAACTTCTCTTTATATGTATATATATATATATATATATATATATATATATATATATATATATACATTTTACTGGTTTTGCTTCTCTAGGGAACCCAGCCTAAGAAAGTGCTCACCATTCAGAAGTGGTCAGCCTCTGCTTCTTCCTAGTCTATGTCTTCTCCTATGTATGTTTTGTCAATCTAGTGTGCACAGTGCTCAAACACTGCTTCTACATTATGCTCTTATGCTTCCCTTTTATTTTTATCTGTAAGTGCTTCTGTGTGCAGCTTTAATATGGAATAACAATGAATCTCCCAAAGGGTTGAAAAACTGGTGAAAACAATAGTATCCAATGAGCAAAATACAGAACCTAATAAATCTGGATTATATTTTATGTATCAACTGTATTTACTTTCAAATAGTTATTTATCATTTACATATACTTGTTTTCATTGCTTAATTTGTATACCTTTCTATCAGTGAAAATTATTTGGTTACCTCTTGAATTATTACCCAACATACATTTTTTTCCCCCTTAAAATTAGTGGTTGGCCAAGAAACATCAAGGCAAGTGGTCAGGTCCCCTTCCAAGACTAAGACTCAATGGGAATACACGCTGTGATTGGTGACTATGCTCGACACCGATAAGGGGAAGTGAGGGAAAAACAGCAATGAAGTGGTGAGCTAAGCCCTACAACGTTCAATAGACTTCTGTGAACCCGGGTGAAGACCAGGTTAGCCAGCAGTGTGGCAAGACCTGGGGACTCTTGGGCCCAGAGTCAATGACATAGCCACAGAGGACTAGAGTGGAGAGTGAAGCATCCAGCTGATAAGAAGAGAGGGCATATGCATAAGGACACCCACACTTGCAGATAATACCCACTTATCCTGGCTTCAGTGACTGGATGATCAGAGCTCAACCAGAAGTAAAAAGAAGAGGGAAAAAAAAAAAAAGCATTCTCATACAATTTGATGACCTTGACCTACACCTATGGAAGCAGTAGTTCAAAAGAGGGAACAAGTCCTTACAGCAAGAATCATCCCCACCCCCTCCACACACAGAGTAGACAGGGATGGGCAACTTGGACATTGGCTACCCAAAGTGGGGGCTGGGGGGCTACAAAGGCAAGAAGTGACTGGCTTACAAGCTTTCAAGAGGGAACCTAGATTCAGAGGGCCTGGAGGAAGGTAGAATCTCCAGTGAGTAATATTCAGTCTGATTAGGTGGGGCTGTTGCAATGAAATGTAGACGGGTCTCCTGTGATACAATAGTGAATAATTGTTATCAGGACTGTTTGTGAGGGTCAGAAATGTAAAGGTGGATGTTTTATAGCAAGGAGGGGAGTGATTAACTATTCAGTCTAGGAGCGGAGGTCCCTAGGACCATCAAGGGAGAAGAGCAGAGAGTAGGACCCTACCCAGAGAAGCAGTGATGCCTGAAATGGAGCCAGAGATGATGACGTGGAGTGATGGAGCAGCTGGAGACTTTAGATCCAGAGAGGGAGAGCGACTGTGCTGAAGACCTGGGGGGTACGGGGAAGGATTGCATGGAAGGGATTGTAACATGGCAATGAGACGATATACGATAGAATGAATGTAAGACTGATGTTCACCCATGTAAACTATCACATAATTCACAATAAAACATTAAAAAAAAAAGATAAGGAAGGAAAATAAAAACATGAAGAGGGAAAAAAAAAAAGTTAGGTTTCAGTAAAAAAAAAAAAAAAAAAAAATTAGTGGTTGGTGGTTATGTGCCATGGAGTTGGTTCCAACTTATAACAACCTTGTACAGTGTTTCCAAGGCTATATACATCTTTATGGGAGCAGAAAGCCTCATCTTTCTCCCACGGAACAGCTGGTAGTTCCGAACTGCTGACCTTGAGGTTCGCAACCCGATTCATAACCGCTACGCTTCCAGAGCTCCTTTTATAACTGACTGGGATACCTAAAAAGAGTTTTAGAACTTGCTCAGTGAAATAAGCTTCTAGTGGAAGTGTTTTTTCATGTTATGACTTTTAACATAGTGTTGTTGTTAAGTGCTGTAGAGTTTATTCTGACCCATAGAAGCCCTGTATTTGGTTTCCAAGGAGCAGTTGGTGAGCTTGAACCACCAACCTTGCAGTTCAAATGACTTTGCAGTCTGACACATTAGCCTATAGCACCACACCAGGATATTTCATAGTGGCAGGGTATTGAAAATCAAATTTAAGTTTTTAGGTGAAAAATAGGCTTAGGTATACCATACAGGTAGAGTGATGTTCTTACTGTTGTTGGTAGGTACCATTGAGTTGGTTCTGACTCAAAGTGAGCTTATGCACAACCTTGCCTAGTCCTACACCATCCTCACAATGATTTCAAAGCTTGAACCCATTACTGCTAGCACTGTGTCAATCCATCTCATGGGAGCTCCTCTTTTTCACTGATCATCCACTTCACCAAAGTTGATGTCTTTCTCCAAGGAACTAGTCCCTTCTGAAAATATGTCGAAAGTATGAGAGGCAATGTTGTTGTTAAGTACCGTGGAATTGGATCTGACTCATAGTGATGCTGCCCAGGGTTTCTGAGATTGTAAATCTTTACAGGAGCAGAAAGCCTCATCATTCTCCTGTGGAACAGCTGGTAGTTTCAAACTGCCAATCTTAAGATTAGCAGCCCAATTCATAACCATTAGGCTACCAGAACAGATTTGATACATTAAACACTAAAGACCAAAGACCAGAGTGCTGTGGGATGACATCCAGAACATTGTACATGAAGAAAGCAAAAAATCATTAAGAAGACAAGAAAGAATGAAAAGGTCAAAATGGATGTCAGAAGAAACACTGAAACTTGTTCTCCAGTGTAGAGATGCTAAAGTAAATGGAAGAAATGAAGAGGTAAAACAACTGAATGGAAAATTTCAAAGATCAGCTTGAGATGATAAAGCCAAATATTACGACAAAGTGTGCAAAGATCTGGAATCAGAAATCCAAAAAGGAAGAACACACTCAGCATTTCTCAAGCTGGGGGAACTAAAGAAAAAATTCAAGCCTCGACCATTGTTATTAAAAGATTCTCTGGGCAAATTATTGAATGATGCAGAAAGCATCAAAAGAAGATGGAAGGAATACAGAGTCACTGTACCAAAAGGAAATGATTGATGTTCAACAGTTTCAAGAGGTAGCATATGATCAAGAGCCAATGATACTGAAGGAAGAAATCCAAAGTGCATTGAAGGAATTGGCAAAGAACAAAGCACCAGGAATTGATGGAATAAAAATTGAAATCTTTCAAGATAGTGAGGCAGCACAGGAGGCACTCACTCATCTCTGCCAAGAAATTTGGAAGACAACTATCTGACTGACTTATTGGAAGAGATCCGTATGTGCACCCATTCCAAAAAGAGGTGACCCAATGGAATGTGGAAATCATTGGACAATCTCTTTGATATCTCAAGCAAGTTAAGTTTTGCTAAAGGTAATATAGAAACAGCTGCAAGTGTGCATTGATAGAGAACTTCCAGAGGAGCAAGCTGGATTCAGAAGAGGCCGTGGAATTAGGGATATCATTGCTGATGTCTGATGGATCTTGGCTGAAAGCAGAGAATAACAGAAAAGATGTTTGCTTGCGCTTTATTGACTACTCAAAGACTTTTGATTGTGTGGATCATGACAAGTTATGGAAAACATTGTGAAGTATGAGTATTCCGGAACAGTTACTTGTGCTCATGAGGAATCTGTACAGAACATGGGAACACTGAATGGTTTGAAGTTAGGAAAGGTGTGCAAAAATGTTATATTCTTTCACCATACTTATTCAACCTGTATGCTGAGCAAATAATCCAAGAAACTGGGTTATATGAAGAAAAACATGGCATCAGCATTGGAGGAAGACTCATTAACAACCTGCGATATGCAGATGATAAAATCTTGCTTGCTGAAAGTGAAGAGGATTTAAAACATTTACTGATGAAGATCAAAATCCCTTAGGTTCGGTTTATACAGTAATTTTTTGGTTACACCATCGTATTTGACTGATAGCTTTGCTAGATAGAAGATTCTTGGTTGGCAGTTTTTTTTTTTCATTCATGGTTTTTTTTATGGCTCTCCATTGCATTCTTGCTTGCATGGTTTCTGCTAAGAGATCCGAGCTTAATCTGGCTTGCTTTCCTTTGTATGTAACACTTCTGTTTTCCCTAGCTTCTTTCAGGAGTGTCTCCTTATCTTTAATTTTGGTGATTTTCTTTTGGAGTCTATCCTTCCTGGGGTTTGTTGAGCTTCTTGAATGTTTATCTTTTCACTTTCCAGGATGTTTGAGAAATTTTCTTTCAGCAGTTCTTCAACTATTTCCTCTGTGGATTTGTATGATTCGTCTTGTTCTGGAATGCCAATAATTCTGAAGTTATTCCTCTTCATGTTCCCCAACATGAATCTTAGACCTTCTTCAGATTCTTTTATCCTTTTTTGTGTTTGTTCTTTTATCTTAGTGGCATTGAGAGATCATCTTCCAGCTCACTGGTTCTGCCTTCCATCTCTTCTATTCTACTTCTTTGCTCTTTCAGAGTGTTGTCTATTTCTGATATTCTATTATTGATCATTTGGACCTCTTTCTGTAGGTTTTGAATTGTTTCTAATGTTGTGTCTATCTTATTTGATTGTTCCTGTAATGCTTTCCTGACTTCTTCCTTATTTTTCTCAACTTCATTGTAAAGTGTTTTGAAACATTTTATAATAATTTTTCTGAATTCCTTCTCAGACATTTCCAAGGCCTTCCTCCTTCCAGAATTTAGTCCAGGTCCACCTCTAGGTCATTTGTCTTGGACATTTTCTCTTGTTTCTGAACATGTGCTGATATGGTTATCTGCTTTTGTTTCTTGGACATGTTTAGTGTTTATCTGTGTCCTTAATACTTAACTGAGTATGTGTTTTGGTATTTTGCATGCTTTCTGATTGCTTCCATGTAGATGTGATCAGGATGTGGGCTTCCCTTTTCACACTTCTTATTGCTTTACTCAGAGTAACTTTCACAGGTGTTGTCTGCCTTCCTGTTATATGGCAGTTCGTATTGGTTCTTGTCTGGATTTTGGTGTTTTCTAGAGTGTGATTGTAGCTTGACTATATGGCAGCAGTTACTGTCTCTTCTTGGGTAATATAGGGAGTGAGAGTCCCCTCAAGGTAAAAGGAGGAGTGCAAAACAGCACCAGCAATAAATAAATACATAAAAACAAGAAATAAAAGAAAAAATAAAAGCAAAACAAAAAACAATGACAACAACAACAACAACAACAAAAAACAAAACTAGACTGAATACTGTAGTCTATAATTGCAGAAAAGGGAGAGGGGGGATATTAGGGGAAAAAAAAAATTCTGTAGCCTAATATGAGTATGACTTTAATGTCCTCTCTTCAGCTTCTTGCCTTCAAAGCTGCCTGAGAGATTTAAAAATGCCACGGTTGGTTGTTATGCTGTACCTCAGGATTTAATTTAATTTTCATTCTGTTTTGTTTTTAAACTCTCTTTCCCTCTCTACACCCCTGTTCTGGCCTTTCCCATATTAAAAAAATAAATAAAAATAAAAATAAAAGCTGTTCAGGGCCTGCTCTTGGCCTGAGAGTATCTGTGCCCATGCGTGGCAGAAAAACCCATTAGTGATGAGGTCATGGGGTGTCCACTCACTCAGGCCACCCCTTTAGTCATGAGAATGGAGGTGCACAAACAGTGGGAGAGCCAATGAACAGATACCCAAAAGAAAGAAAAATCAGAATGAAACAAAACCAACAAAGTGTATTGTCCACCTTTGGTCCGAGGTTCCCATGGCTTTTTTCCATGGTGTGTCTGTTTCCCCTCTTGGCCTTTCCATTTGGTCTCGCCTAAGTTGTGGGCTCTAAGCTGACGAGCCTGGCAGATTCAAAAGTACATGCTTTCTTACTTCTGCTTCAAGTTCCACTAGCCTTCAAACTTTTTAAATACTCGGTATCTATGTGGTTCCAAGTTTTGGAGCTCTGCCCTGTATCTGCTTTGCCTGGATTCTGTGGTATTGAATGGGCAAACTTCACTGCATGTCCACCCTAGCCACCATCAAGCCCTGCCTCCCCCATTGTATAGTGTTTTGATACATTTTATAATCATTTTTCTGAATTCCTTCTCAGGAATTTCCAAAGCCTGCCCATCTTCCAGTATGGAGTGTAGATCTACTTCCAACTCATTTGCCTTGGTCACTTTATCTCGTTTCTGGACATCTGTTGATATGGTCATCTGTGTCTGTTTTTTGAGCATATTCAGGAGTTATCTGTGGCCTTAATACTTAGATGGGTGTGTATTTTGGTATTTTTTATGCTTTCTGATTGCCTCCAGGTAGATGTCATCAGGAGATGGGCTTCCATTTTTGCTCTTCTTCTTGAGAAATTTCAAGATGCCACTGTTGGTCATTGTGACGTAACTCAGGATTTATTTTTCGGCCAATTTCCTTTTTAGTCTGCCTGTCCTGCTTCATTCCCATTGAGTTTTAATCTTGGAAGAGGTTTGTCCTGAGGGGACCCGACCATTTGTCTTGATGTCTCCTGGGTGTCTTCAATATTCTTTTGATAATTTATTCATTGTTTAATATCCTACCTATAGAATCCTTCAATACTTGCAATGAAGAAATCAAATACTTGGTCTTGCAAAATTCTATCATGTCATCTCCAAAGTGAATTCTATCACCAAGGCCATATTTATAACTGTGTGGAAAAGCATTTGACTGTGGATTACTACAAACTATGGATAAAAGTGTGAGGAATGGGTATTCCAGAACACTTAACTGTGCTTATGATGAACTTATTCTATACATCATGAGGCAGTTATTCAAACAGAAAAAGAGGATGTTGAATGACTTAAAATCAGGAAATGTGTGTATCAGTGTTGCATTCTTTTACCATACTTTTATTCAATCTATATGCTGAATAAATAATCTGTGTAACTGAATTATATGAAGAACATGGTATCAGGATTGGAAAAAGTCTCATTAACAACCTGAGATATACAAATGTCACAACCTTGCTTGCTGGGAGAAAAGAGGACTTAAAATATTTACTGATGAAGATCTATATCCTTTAGTATGCACTAAACCTAATGTAAAGAAAACAAAAATCCTCACAACTGACCATTAAATACGATAATGATAAATGGAGAAGATATTGAAGTTATCAAAGACTTCAGTTTGTTTGGCTCCACATCAACACTCATGTAAGCAGCAATCAAGAAATCAAAACACATATTGTGTTAGGCAAATATACTGCAAAATATTGTTAAAGAGCAAAATGTTAAAGAGCAAAGATGTCACTTTGAGGACTAAGGTGTGACTGACTCAACCCTCCTATGCATGTGAAAGTTGGACAGTGAATAAGGAAGACCATAGAAGAATCAATGCATGTGAATTAATGGTGTAGGCAAAGAATATTGAAAGTCCAATGGACTACCAAAAGAACAAACAATCCATCTTGGAAGGAGTTCAGACAAAACACTTCTTAGAAGTGAGGATAGCTAGACTTGGTCTCTCATAATGTGGATGTGTTGTTAGGAGAGACTAGTCCCTGGAAATGGATATCACGCTTGGAAAATTGGAGATCAGCTGAAAAAGGTAAGAACCCCAAGGAGATGGATTGAAATATTGACACTAACAATGGATTCCAACATACCAGCTGTTGTGAGTATGGTACAGGGCAGGGCCATCTTTCGTTCTGTTGCATATAGTTCAGCACTCCTTTTTATGACTTTTTAACTTCAACCAACTTTGAAGGAATTTGCTAGAGAACATGCTAATGTTAGCCCACTACCATGAAAAATAATACTACAATTTTTGTATTATCAAACTATTTAAGAGATTAACCTTTTATTCTACCCCCAAGCAAGCAAGTCATTAATCTTCATACACTGCAAATTTTTGGGGTTTTTTCTTCCTTTTTTCATCACATCCTTCCCTTTGCATTGTATAAGATTAGACTTGGGTACTTTTTTTGTTGACTTTTTAGATAAAAGCTCTTAGGGGTTTTTAAACCATGAAGCAGTATCCATCAGAACAAATAAATGAGAGATTGCTCAATTCATTTCAGGCAGGATACATTCTGCTACCTGTTTTTTCTGTGACCTACAAGGTTTTAGGAGAAGAGCTTCCAGAAATTGGTTATACCACTTTAGATGAACTTTCTTCTTTCTTTGAAGCTCTTTGGGGGTCAGCTTTAAAGCAGACATTAAGTGAATGGCTAATGGAATTAAGGATATAATAATAGAAGGATATAGTGAGACAATTGTATTAACAAGAAATAAATCATGTTGAATATAAGGTAAGTGTTTTTTAATTGATTGATGGGAAGGATGCTCCGCAGGTTTTGTCAGGCACTAGCAGCCATTTACCTCCATATCTACAGTAAAAAGCCAAAATGTAGAAAAAAGATAAGAAAATTATACTGTGGGAAGATAAATTATTCAGAGAAGATGGCCATTTTGTGCTGACATCACTAATGTGAAAAGGCATTAAATCTTTGACACTAGCTTCATTCCTTACACGCTGTGGGTCTGAAACAAGGTTTTGTACTAGAAATTAAAAACTAAATGCCTACTAACACTTTCCTTTGTGCCATAATGGCTTCCAAGGTGACTGGCTCCATGAAGACATTGCAGTAACTGTGATTTCCAAGTGGAACAATGACCTTGCACTTTGAATGCCTGTGATCATATTATTATAACCATCTAGCTACTAATATTTTTCACCCACTTGGCAAAGCTTGTGTGCACAGATGTAAAAATGTAGAGAGCTGTCTGGAAGATATTTTAACGTACTTCTGGATGGAGAAAAGCTTGATGTTGAATTTCATAACTCAATGCCTTTTATTACACTTTCACACTTGCCAAGTCCTCACTTTCTGTGACTTACAGTGCTTTAGGAGAAGAGTTTCCTGAAGAAGCCTCATTCTCTGCAGTCATTATTATGACTCAGTTATAAGGATAACCCATTTCAGACCAGTAATACTATATAGTCTGTTTATTGTCAGACATGACAACAAGTAGGTCGATTTGGTCTATGTGTAAGGATGGAGCTATGCTTGTTGCGACAACTGCTTTAAGAGTTACTTACGGTTCCCCCCACCGCTTTCCTCCCTTGATTATGATGTTTCTGTTCCTCTGATTATTTCATTAACTAAATTTATAAACTAGAATCCAGAAAACAATTTTTCATAATATTACAAATAACACATGACTTGAACATATTAACAAAGAACCTCATCTTTGATGAAAATCTCCAAATTTAGTTCTGAATTTTTGATGAGTGGATTTATCTGCTTGTAAATAATTTAATCATTTTTCTGTTTTTCTTTTCTTTGAGGGGAGAGGGGTTGTCAATTACTGAACACAGCTATGATCCAGGTACTAGGCAACTCAGTTTACAAACATTTATTTTAAATTTATTCCTCACAACTATTGTTTGTAGTAAATGTCATTTTCATTACACAGAAAAAGGAAATTGAATCTTAGAGGGATTATGTATGTTCTCCAAATGCAAATTGACAATTAGTGACAAAGGTTGGAATTAGAACTCAGAGATTACAAGGACTGTATTCTCTTCATGACACTATACTGTGGTGGTGGTATTTTTTTTTTTTTTTTAATTTTTATTGTGAATTGAGTGAAAGTTTATAAGGCAGATCATCAGTTTTACATCCAACAAATCATATACTCTGTTTCATTACAATGATTATAATCCCCTCAATGTACCATCAGTTAACAGTACTTCTCAGTATTCATTTTAGCTCTCTGTCTCTTTTTTAAACACTAAGGCATATATAATAATTTAAACCTCCAAAGGGCACATTCTTCAAGTCTACCTCCTGGCCACCAGCTTTCAGTCCTTCTCTTTCCATGAATCTGGAGTCCTCAGCTGCTCCCTCTCTCCATGTCCCCATCTCTGCCTCTATTTCTGGTGTTGCTGCTTCTCTGGATAGGGTCCCACGTTTGACTTGTGCTCTTCTCCCTTGAAGGTCCTAGGGTCCTCTTTTTCTGGACTGTAAGATTAACTATACCCCATTTTTGTGACAAAACTTCTACCTTTACAATTGTGACAGTTGTAATTAGTCATGTTAATAATTACTTACCATTGAATCATAAGAATCTTATCCCAATCTCTTTTCAAGTGGTGGTATTTTGAATTCCACAAAATGTTGCAATTAAGCGGAGGTCTCTCTTAGAATCTTGGTTGTTGTTGTTAAGTACTGTTGAGGCAGTTCTGACTCATAGTGACCCTATGTAGTGTTTCCAAGAAGTGACTGGTGGGCTTGAACCTCTGACCTTTTACTTAGCAGTCCTGTACTTTTCCTAAAGCACCATACCAGGACCCCTAGAATCTTTGAGATCCATCTAAATTTCATTATCACAGATTGGGTTCTCTGGAAGCAGATGCTGAGGAGTTTGAGGTTCAAGATGTTTAATAGGGTAAAAGGAAAAGAGAGAAAGCAGGACAGGACAGAGGAAGAAATGGATCTGCAATTCTGGTCCAATAAAACCTTGGCCAACCCAGCGGGGAGCTCTGACCCAAACATTGACTATTACTTCCTGTAATGGGCTGAAATGGGAGGGCCTCTCTACTCTTCTTTCTCTGTCACCAGGTACAGATTATCCTGGAAGAGTATAACCTCTTGCAAAAAGGCTTGAAGGCTTGAAACTGACAGCAGGAGGCAGCAAATTCTTCCATGAAGTTGGATCTGAATAGTGTATCTCTGTGTCTGTCAGACACATATCTTTGTGGCTTCTATAACTGGCAGTACAAAATTGAGTATTAAGTGTTCTGTTTTGTCACTATGTTTGATTCTATTATAAAGCACTATGGGGGAAATGTGATGGTGAACTTGGATAAAGAACTCAAGCCTAGATTCTGCAATAAGACTATTGCACTCTACACATAGCCTTACCTCATTTTCTCTAAAAGGAATCGGATAATTGTACTTTTTGTGTGCATGCCCCCAAACTACTCCAATTATTTCTCCTGATGTCTATTACTTCCACTCCTGAGTCAAGTAGATGAATTTACCTCTGTTTGGCTTGACTTACACTTACAACATTAAAAAAATATACTAATCCTTTTCTTGACTGATTTAATTTTCTATATCTTACATATTGTGGAGATGCTGGGTGGTACAAACAGTTAATGAGCTTGATTGCTAACTGAAAGGCTGGAAATTCAAGAGGCTTCTTGGTTGAAAGTCCTGTAATCTACTTCTGAAAACTCAGTCATAGAAAACTCTATGGGGCACAATGCTTCTCTAAAACTCATAGGGTCACAATGAGTCAGCAACTCAGTGGTGATTGTCTTTTTAAAACCTGTACATTTATTGCTCAAAATTAATTTGTAGAGTGTACTCAATTGACTTCCATCCTTGTTACAAATTTTAGTCAATAGGAAACAATTCCAAAATACTTACTGTGCTGGCCCTAAACACTTTTTGTGCTATTGTGGCCTATGTAAACAACAAGCCATTGTTTACATTCTACCTTCTTGTTAATTTTCCTTCCACTTAGAATCATGACACGGTCATTGCAGTTCAATCTATTGATATTTTTGGGCAAAATAAGGCAGGACTAATTCTTCTAATTCGTCAGTGTTCACCAGTTGCTCTGTCTGAGCTAGTAATTATAATTATCTTGTAGAAATCTCCTGGCTACAGTTCATCGCCTTATTTGCATTTACTGATTTAATGGTCAGTGTTTTCCATCTGTAAACTTTATGTAAACAAAATTTACGTAAAGTTATTATTTCTCTGCCAAAGTTTTTTTCAATACTAGTAGTCACTATGGCTGTTTTGCTTGTTCAACATTCTTCCCTAAGAGTAAGAGCCTTCTCCCATGAGGGTTCCTGGAACACAAATGTTATTAGTTGAATTGTGTCCCCTAAAATATGTGTTGGAGTCCTAACTTCTTTACATGTGAATGTGACCCCATTTGGTAATAAGGTTTTCTCTGTTACATTAACAAGACCATAATAGTATGGTGGTTGTGGTGATGCGCTGGGGGGTCAGTTTCAATTCATAGCAACCCTGTACAGGGTTTCTGAGGCTGTAAATCTTTACAGGAACAGAAACCCTCATCTTTTTCCTGTGGAACAGCTGGTAGTTTCAAACTGCCAACCTTAAGGTTGGCAGCCTGACTCATAACCACTACACTACCAGAGCTCCTTCATAATGATGGAGGGTGTGTCATGAACCAATTGCTTTTGAGATATAAAAGGAGACGATTAGGCACAGAAGAGAACAAACATCTACAGGGGATAATAGTTTCTATGTCACATGAAGATTGTCAAGGAACAGAAACTGGAAGGAAACAACGACCTTCCCCCAGAAGCCACAAAGAGACAGAAAGCCTTTCTCTAGAGCTCATGTTCTAAATCTGGACTTCTAGCCTTCTAAATGGTAAAAAATAAATCTTGCTCTTTAAAACCACACACTTGTGGCATTTTTGATTATAGCAGCACTAGGAAACAGCTAAAGATGGCAGATTGGGTAGACGTGCAGTAAGGAGCTCTTTCAGCAACAACACAGAATACCAGACCAAGCAGGCTCAGGGGATGGTGCTAGAACTCTGAACCACATATAAAGGAATATTTAGAAGCTTGGAAGGCTTGAAGCTAGGGGAATTTGTAGCAAAATCAAGAAATCCATTGCTTTCTAATTCAAGATGCTCAGCTGCTCCTGGAGCCACCATCTTGGGAAAGACTAAGAGGGGGCAGGATCGGAACAGCCACGAACGCCTGACAGAACCAGGAAGATATGGGAGTGGACGTTCTTTTTTTTTTGATATCTGTTCATTGGTCGCTCACTGTCTGCACACCTCCATTCTGGTGACTAGAGGGGATGCCTGAGGGAATGAACACCTCACCCCGACACCTGGAGGGTTTTACTATGCATGCGCACAGATCTCCTCCAAATTTAAAGTATAGTTTCCAATTAAAACCAAACGGCCACCCCTCGTCTGTCAGTTTTTCGTAATGTGGTGGTTTGTGAGTCTCTGTGATTTTGAAAGCTATGCCACTGGTATTTTGAATAACAGCAGGGCCCCCCATGGTAGACAGGTTTCAGATGAGCTTCCAGATGAACACAGACTAGGACAAAGGAGTGACGAACTACTTCTGAATATTTAGTCACTGAAAAATTTATGAATAGCAGAGAAACACTGTCAGATATACTGCTGGATAATGAAGCCCTCGGGTTGGAAGGCACTGAAAATTCAACTGAGGAAGAGGTGCCTCCTCAAAGTAGAGGTGACCAAGATAACGAGAATGGAGTAAAACCCACGGGATCTTCATTTGCTGATGGGACACAACTCAAAATGAAGAGAATCTGACAACCGCATGGTTTGCTATGCCAGGAATGACAAACTGAAGAGGAATGGCATTGCATTCATCATCAAAAAGAACATATCCAGATCAGTCATGAGGTACAATGCTGTCTGTGATAGGATAATATCCATGTACCTACAGTGAAGACCAGTTAATGCCACTATTATTCAAATTTATGCACCAACCACTAAAGCCAGTGAGGATGAAACAGAAGAATTCTACCAATTTCTTCAATCTGAAATTGATCAAACATGCAATCAAGATGTATTGATCATTACTGGTGATTGGAATGCAAA
>NW_006408627.1:1185043-1191924 GCF_000296735.1 Chrysochloris asiatica
CTCTTTAGAGGCCAAGATGGCCAAACTTCGTTTCTTATACTTTGGACATATTGTCAGGAGGGACCAGTCACTGGAGAAGGATATCATGTTTGGTAAGGTGAAGGGTCAGAGAAAAAGAGGAAAACCCCCAACGAGATGGATTGGCCAAGTGGCAACATCGATGGGCTCAACTGTAACAACAGTAGTGAGGTTGGCCCAGGATCGGGCAGTGTTTCATTCTGCTGTGCATAAGGTCACTATGGGTCAGTACCGACTAGATGACACTTAACAACAACAACAACAAGGAAACCAAGGTGACACATGGGGTGGTTTTTCACTACTCTCCTTGTTCCATCATAGTTAAGTTAGAAATTTATGAAATCCCGAGCTATTTCCAGGATAATGTTGGGACTTGGAGATGAAAATTTTTCTGTTTACCTTGGCTTCAATGGTAGAATGGATTTCTTGTCACTGAAAGAAAGATTCACTTCTTTGTTTGGATATAGACCAGGTTTTCTCAAACTCTATATTATTGTAATTTTGAACCAGATAATTCTTGTGTTGGAAACTGTCCTGCATGGTATTGGATGTTTAGCAGTATCACTGGCCTCTTGTTAGATGCCTGTATGACCACTTCTTCCTCTTTTGATAACCAAATACATCCCCAAACATTATCAAATGTCCCCTGGGGACAACATTGCCCAGGGTGAGATCAATTGTTATAGACAATACTTCTTCCGGAAGGTGGGAAGGAGGAGAAAAAATTATAGACTGATTTGGGAAAGAATCTGGGGAAAAGAAGAAAGAATCAAGTCTGTCTGGACTAGGGGATGTTCATACAGAATCTCTTTCTTTCAGAAAGATGTAAATTTTAAGGTTTTTTTTGGGGAAACTCAAGAGAAAGTCCAAATGTACTAGACCTTTACTCTTTTCCTTCTTTCTTACATGGTAATTTTTCTTTGGAATTCTCTCACTGTTTCAATAGAGATAATTTCATTTTCATGAACAGTTAGCAATCAGAAATGATGTAGAGTTTAGTCCAAATATCATGGGAAGGAACTCATGGATTCTTCTAAGTGGGTGCCCAATCCTAGATCAGTCAACTATGGTTAGGGATTGAGCTCAGTGCTTTATTCTTTTTCTTTTGCAATTTTGTGGAGAAGATTAGGAGAGTGGTAGCACCTAAAATAATTATAATACCTTATGTGGCAGTGTATGATAAGTCATAGACTGCTCATCAAATGGTTAAAAAAAGGTTAAAACCCACTAGTCACTCCTCAGGACACCTCTATAGGTTCGCTATGAGCTGGACTGACTTGAGGACAGTTAACAATGGTGGCATTGTGTATACTGTATGTCAGGCACTGACTTAATTATCTAGTGCTGCTATAACAGAAATTTCACAAATGGATGGTTTAAACAAACAAATATTTCTTCTCTCACTGTTAAGGAGGCTAGAAGTATAAATTCAGAGCCCCAACTCTGTAGAAAAGTCTTGTATTCTTTGAACACCTATAGACCTAGCATTCCTTGTGGATCTACATATGTCTTGACACATTTATTTTCCCTTGATCTAGGAATTTCATAGTACAGGGATCCCAGTTCCAAAGGACACATTTCATTCCTGGCTCTCCTTGGTCATAAAAGGTCCCCCTTTATCTTCTCACTCCCTTCTCCTTAGATGCCTTGTAAGATATAAGATGTTGCAAACCACTCCACTGGAAAGCTTAATTACATAAGATCAGAATTGTGATGGAATTAAAGATATTGCAGCCTACCCTTAATCGTCTTACTTCTTTATCATGTCAGATTGCATCATGGTGTCATTATATAACTGCCAAATTACATCACTATATAACTGCCAAATAACTAAATCATGACCCAGCCAAGCTAATACATAACAAAACATTGTGTGTGTGTGTGTGTGTGTACACAATTCAATCCATGACACACTATTTGATTACTGTTGCTGTTAGGTGCCATCAAATCACCTCAGACTCATAGTGGCTCTTCGCACAGCAGAATGGAACACTGCCTGGTCCTATGCCATCCTCATAAGTGATGTTACTCTTGATGTTACATAGTTGTTGAGACTATGGCTGCTGCCACTGTGTCAATCCAACTTATTAGGAGTCTTCCTCTTTTATGCTGACCCTACACTTTGCAAAGCAAAATGTCCTTTTCCAGTGACTGGTCCTTCCTAGTAATAAGTCTAAATTATGAGAGACGAAGTGTTGTCATCCTGGCTTTTAAGGACTATTCCAGCTGTACTTCTTCCAACACAGATTTGTTTGTTCTTCTGGCAGTCCAGGGTACTTTAGATATTCTTCTCCAACACCATAGCTCAAATGCATCTACTTTTCTACAGTCTTCTTCATTCATTGTCCCACTTTACATGCATTTAAGGTGATTAAAAATACATTGGCTTGGGTGAGGCATAATTGATTCTCAAATTGATATCTTAGTTCTTGAACATTTTAAAGAGGTCTTGCACAGCAATTTTGCTTAATGCAATACATTTTTTGATTTCTTGACTGCTGCTTCCATGATCGATTGTAAATCTAAGCAAAATGAAGTCTTTGACAACTTTAATCTTTTCTCTATCTATCATGATATTTATTAATTGGTCCAGTGGTGAGAATTTTTGTTTCCTTTACATTGAGATGCAGTCCATACCATACCAAAGTATTTTTATTTTAAGATATTCTGGTCTTTAGGCATGAATCTATAGGAAAATGCTGCAGTGAAACTTTTGAGTATTATCCAAATCATTCATATATCAAAGAACCTGAAAATTGTTCACTTACTACTAGTTTCTTTTCCTTTTTTGAAGTTCATTCATTGCTCTGGGTCAATGTGGTGACATCTTAGTATCTTATTGAATGTCACTAAGCTGACCATAGTAGTTCTTAACTTTTCTGACCACCTGATACATGTAAATTAATTCAACATTGCTATGAGTACTGGTGTGGTGCTGTAGAATAAGCACTGGACTGATAACCACAAGGTAAATGGTTCAAACCCACCAACCACTCCTAGGAAACCTTATTATAAGTTGGAACTGACACTACAACACTTAACAATAGCAAAAACATGAGCCCTCTTGTACTGTTAACCAGAATGTTGTTGCTTCAAATTCAACAGCCACTCTTTGGAAACCTTGTACAGGGTGGCTATTCACTGTCAGTTGGAACTGACTGGGTGGCACTTAACAACAAAAACATTAGCTAAGTGTTTCAGGCTGTCAATGGAATTTTGTCCATTAAAGACAATACCCTGGCCAACCTCTGAGGTACTATTTTTAGTTCCCCTTTGAGACTACTCTATATCTCTTGAGATACTACCAATTTATAGAATCTTCTATTGTCTAAAGGTCTTGATTTGTTAGACTTATTAAGATTTCTACAGTCAATTCTTACTACAGAGCTTTCACTTTTAGAAAAGGAATCTTTGGAGGAAATACCTGAAATAGTGTGTGTGGCACTCTACATTCATGTTATGCTAAATTTTTTAATGGGAGAACTATATGCAATATTGCAGTAATTCTATAACAGTTGATGCACAAGATATGTAATTTGTCATGGGTAATTGAAGTTGAAGCTGAGGCATTAAAAAATTACCCACAGTAAAATAAATTTATCAAATAAATATAATGGCCACATTGAGCATAGCTTTCAATTGATTAATACAACTGAATCTTCATATATTTTCAAATAGGGTTTTACATTGTCTAAAATTCTCAATAGTTGGTTTATTAATCTATGGGTTAGTGTAATAGACTAAAATTGTTTTTTTTTTTTTTTATAATGAGCTGGTAAATCTACTGTGTTATACTATGTTATAGTTAGAATTTATATATTGTATTTTTTTTTTTTAGTACGATGCTGAAACTGTTATGTAGTGGTTGGAAACATGGACTTTAGAGTTTGCCTGTCTGAGTTCAAGTTGTACTAGCTTTATGACGTTGACCAACTGTCCCATCTTAGTCATTTCACCACCTGTGATTCAGTTTTCTTCGGAAGCATTATATTATCATCACAATGGGGATGGTAATATTAATAAAATTTAATAAGTTGTGATGATTAAATTCACTCATAAACGAAAGACACTTAGAATATGGTCTGCTACAAAATAAGATTTGAAAAAAAAATTAGCTATTGTTACACTGTTTATATGACATTTGAATTAGACATTTGCAGACTGGTTGTCTTAGGCTATTTTAGCTTTCAGCTCTGTTCATTAAATTGGAACGGTCATGAGGGGCATGAAAGAGAGCTGGGTAAGATGGTGCTGAAACAGCGGGCAGGGCCTAATTGTTAAGTGCCATGGAGTGGGTTAGGACTCAAAGTGACCCTACATGGGGTTTCCAAGTAGCAGTTGGTGGGTGTGAAGCACCGACCTTGCAGTCCAAACCGACCTTGCAGTCCAAGCGCATTAATCCACAGCGCCACAAGATAACTGAAAACACAAATAAATACCAGGGTGTCAAAAAGCAGACGGCAATATAGTTTGCAGAGTGGAGAAAGAAACAAGACCAAAAAAAAGGAGAAACATACATTTTCTTCTGCAGCAGGTAAAAAAAAAAAGCTACTTTTATAAAAGTGAGTAAAAGTAACTTTGATTCCAAAAGTTAAGATAAAACGGCAAATGCCAAGTACTTAATCAGAATAAGGAAAGATTTGTAAAGTTCCTTAAAATAGTTTAAAAAAAAAAAAAAAGGATAGTTTGTAATAATGACTCCTTTGAAAGTCCATTGTAGAGACCGTCAAAAATTGCCAATGGCAACCATATTTCAAGTTATCATGGCGAGGTATATGGGAAAAGTTTTCAATTAGCAATAATCGCGCCTTGGAAAAACCTCATTGGCTATGATATTGCCACTGGGCAAAGCGAATGAGTATGCCCCCTGGTCACCATCACCAATAAGCAAGATTCCTATTTCAGAAAAGCAAGTGTTAGCGGCAGGAAAGAACTTCAATTCTTTTGCTTTGTTGAAAATTATAAAACCAGATAAAAATCTCTGGGAAACGTTCCTGAAGATTCTTTTGTTAGTTTCTTCTGCCTAGATTTTTTTGGGAACGTGAAGCAAAGCATTATGGGAGGGAACATGCTAATAGGCTTCACAATTCAGGGAAGGCAAAGTCCTTGCTGTTCATTTGGCAACTGACTCACAGTGTAACTACCATCAGAGCTGTTTTTGCAGTTTGTGTGTACATCTTAATTCCGACAGAAGGTCAAAAGAAAGATACTTCATTTTCCTAAAAACGTCCTCAATACTTGAAGTTTGAGATACGCTTTTTTCCATTTGTCAGATGGAAAGCTATTACAACCTCTGACTAGTTTTCCTGACCTATGTTTTCCCCAAAACACTTTTGTTTTGTTTTTCTTTTTGTCACTTGTTAAAATACAAATAGTAGTCTTTGAGAAAATTATATTCTCCCCTAATATTTTATTATGAAAGATTCCAAAAACAAAAGTTAAAAGAATTGCTCAATAAACGCTCATGTACTCAACATGAAATGATGGTAAGAAAATTACATTTTGATATTTTTTTTCTTCACAATAAACACTAGTAAAGGAGGATTTTTAAAAAATTATTATTTAATAAATCGGAATTGTCATGTGTGTTTGACCATTGTTAGGCGACCAAGGTGTTATTCTGATACTGCATTCATAATATTGTTGTTGTTGTTAAGTCGAGTTGGTTCCGACCCATAGTGATCTTATATAGGATTTCCGGTGGGCTTAAACCGACGACCTTGCAGTTCAAATAGTTTTCGCAGTCCGGTGCATTAACCCACAGCGCCACACATTTTTGTGGTTGTTAAGTACCATGGAGTAGGTTGCAACTCATAGTGACCCTGCACAGGATTTCTGAGATTGCAAAGCTTTATGGGAGCAGAAAGCCTCATCTTTCTCCCGCGGAACAACAGGTAGTTTCGAACTGCCGACCTTGAGGTTAGCAGCCCGATTCGTAACCACTGCGCTACCAGAGCTCCTTATATTTTCAAGTAGTTATAACGGGAGAAAGATGAGGCTTTCTACTCCCATAAAGATTTACACCCTCAGAAACCCTGTACAGGGTCGCTATGGGTCGGAACCGACTCGACGGCACTTAACAACAACAACAACATAACCTTATAACTCAACTTTTAAAGTCTAATTTTTGTGGCTAGCTTGTTTCTTAGATAGAGACACTCTTGTTGTTAAATGTCAATAGCACACCCTGTACAGGGTTTCAGAGGAGCAAATGGTGGGTTTGAATTGCTCACCTTACAATTAGCAATCCAGTGCTTATCCTACAGCACCACATCAGGACTCTAGATATAGACACTACAGAAACCTATATTGCATTACACAGGAACCATAGCTAAGAACACTGATAGAAAAACAAATTTTAAGTATGGAAAAAACATAAAAACCTTTCTGAAACCAAAGATGTTGTTGTTGTTAGGTTACGTCGAGTTGGTACTGACCCATAGCGACCTTATGCACAGCAGAACGAAATACTGCCCAATCCTGGGCCAGCCTCACAACTGTTGCCACACTTGAGTCTATCGATGCTGCTACTTGGCCAAACCATCTCTTGAGGAGGGTCTTCCTCTTTTTCTCTGTCCCTCCACCTTACCAAAAGTGATATCCTTCTCCAGTGACTGGTCCCTCCTGACAATATGTCTGAAGTGTGAGAGACGAAGATTGGCCATCTTGGCCTCCAAGGAGCATTCTGGCTGCACTTCTTCCAAAACAGATCTATTGGTTCTTTTGGCAGCCCATGGCACTTTCAATGTTCTCCTCCTACACCATAACTCAAAAACATCAATTCTTCTATGGTCTTCCTTATTCACTGCCCAGCTTTCGCATGCATATGGGGTTATTGAAAATACCATGGCTTGGGTCAGGCG
>NW_006408627.1:1192024-1193654 GCF_000296735.1 Chrysochloris asiatica
TGGGAGCAAAGAGGAAGGATCAGTGTTGGAAAATATAGCCTTGGTGATGGAAAGTATGCTGGAGAATGTATGATAGAATTCTGAAAAATCAATGATTTGTTTATTTCAAATACCTTCTTTAGACAGTATAAGAGACAGCTATACACATGGACCTCACCAGATGGAATACATAGAAATCCAATTGACTACATCTGTGGAAAGAGATGATGGAAAAGCTCCATATCATCAGTGAAAACAAGGCCAGGGGCAAACTGTGAAACAGACCATCAATTACTCATATGCAAATTCAAACTGAAGCTGAAGAAAATGAAAACAAATCCACGAGAGACAAAATATGACCTTGAATATATCCTACCTGAATTTAGAGATCATCTGAAGAACAGATTTGATACATTAAACACTAAAGACCGAAGACCAGAAGAGTTGTGGGATGACATCAAGAACATCATGCATGAAGAGAGCAAAAAGTCATTGAGAAGACAAGTAAGAAGGAAAAGTTCAAAATGGATGTCAGAAGAGACACTGAAACTTGCTCTCCAGCGTAGAGATGCTAAAGCAAATGGAAGAAATGAGGAGGTACAAGAACTGAACAAAAAATTTCAAAGGTCATCTTGAGAAGAAAAAGTCAAATATTATAATGCAATGTGCAAAGATCCAGAGTTAGAAAACCAAAAGGGAAGAACATGCTCAACATTTCTCAAACTGAGGGAACTGAAGAAAAAATTGAAGCCTTGACTTTCATTATTGAACGATTGGGCAACTTATTGAATCATGCAGAAAGCATCAAGAGAAGATGGAAGGAATATATAGAGTCACTGTACCAAAAGGAAATGGTTAATGTTCATCTGTTTCAAGAGGTAGTATATGATCAAGAGCCGATGGTACTGAAGGAGGAAGTCCAAAGTGCATTGAAGGAATTGGCAAAGAACAATATACCAGGAACTGATGGAATAAATATTGAAATCTTTCAAGAAAGTGAGGCGGCACAGGAGGCACTCACTCATCTATGCCAAGAAATTTGTAAGACAACTATCTGGCCGACTGACTGGAAGAGATCCATATTTGTGCCCATTCCAAAGAGAGATGACCCAACGGAATGCAGAAATCATTGGACAATCTCTGTGATATCCCATGTGAATTATGTTTTGCTAAAGGTATTACAGAAATGGCTACAATCCTACACTGACAAAGAACTTCCAGAGGTTCAAGCCAGAATTAGAAGAGGCCATGGAACAAGGGATATCATTGCTGATGTCCAATGGATCTTGGCTGAAAGCAGAGAATATCAGAAAGATGTTTACCTATGCTTTATTGAATACACAAAGGCTTTCAATTGTGTGGATCATGACAAGCTATGGACAACATTGCGAAGTATGAGTATTCCAGAACACTTAATTGTGTTCATGAGTAATCTGTATCTAGACCAAGTGGTTTTTCGAACAGTACATGGGAACACTGAATGGTTTAAAGTTAAATAAGGTGTGTGACAAGGTTGTATTCTTTCACCATACTTATTCAACCTGTATGCTGAGCAAATAATCCAAGAAGCTAGGTTCTATGAAGAAAAACATGGCATCAGGATTGGAGGAAGACTCATTAACAACCTGTGGTATGCAGATCATGCAACCTT
>NW_006408627.1:1222671-1224190 GCF_000296735.1 Chrysochloris asiatica
AACAAACTGATGCAGTGCTGGAGGTGCCCACTCATTTACGTCAAGAAATTTAGAAGACAGTTACCTGGCCAACTGATTGGAAGAGATTCCAAGAGTAGCAACCCATTGCTGCTGCCACTGTGTCAATTCATCTCATTGGGAGTCTCTTTTTATTTTTATGTTTTTCACTGAATTTCACTTTACCAAGCCTGATGTCCTTCTCCAGGAACTGGTCCCTCCCGATAATGTCTAAAGTATGATAAAATTTCACCATACTGGCTTCTAAGGAATATTCTGGCTGTACTTCGTCCAAGACAGATTTGGCAATATAGGGTAAGCACTGGACTTATAACTGCAGGTTCAGCTGTTTATATCCACCCATCACTCCTCAAAAACCATATAAAGGATCACTATGGGTCAGAACTGACTCAATGGCACTTAACAACAACAACTTGGAATCAAAGTGACAACAGCAAGTTGAAAGATTATATAGGAACCTTATGGGGCAATGAGTTTATATAATACGGGAGGAATGACTCAGAAAAGGAGAGTAAGAATGGTTGCACAATTTAAATAATTTAATAACTCACCTAATTTTACAGGTAGAAACAGTTTGAATTGTGTATTTTTGCTGTGCATATTGCCAATAGCAATAATAGTAAAATAAATAAAATTTTTAATGAAATATTCACTAATGTTGTATTTCTGTACTATAAAATAAGCAACAGAGCATCTCATAAATCATACGATTTTAGCATCTTTGCAAAGTAGGTCTTTAATTATGAAGGAATCATTGAGTACAATGATGCACCTAATCCCTAGAGGAAGTGAAAAGCAGAATTAAGCTTAAAACTGAGCACCATAATTCTACCTGTTTCAAGTACTACCATATCCACTTTCTTGTTTGAAATCATCTAATTTTCATGATAGACACTCGATTTAATCATTAAAACAGTCTTCATCTTACTTCAACTCCTAAAGAACATTTTTGAGTCTCTGCCTGTTCTGGACACTGTGCAAGATGCTGGGTGTACAAAGATGAATGTGACATATTCCTGACTTTTAGTAGCTCTCATTTAGAAGAAGATTGTGAGGACAGACATTCTGAGCAATAATTGAAATATTGCGTGAAATGCAGTTCTTTTGAAGTTGATGTATACAAAATATAGTGAGAAAATATAATGTAATATCATTCTAGCTCCAAGTCCTGGATTGAATTTAGTAGTTCTGTAATGCTGGGTAAGTAAGTCTCAATGCCTTAACTTCCTTACTTGAAAAATGGATAAAATCTCTTTTTGTGGGGTTTAAACAAAGTCACTATTTAAGACACTTATAACATTGCTTGTTGTTGTTGTTGTTGTTGTTAGTGTCATTGAGTTGACTCATAGCGACTTTATGCACAGCAGAACGAAACACTGCCCAATCCTGGGCCAACCTCACTATTGTTGCCACACTTGAGCCCATCGATGCTGCCACTTGGCCAATCCATCTTGCTGGGAGTCTTCGTCTTCTTCTCTGACCCTCCACCTTGCCAAACATG